>NC_071257.1:8020765-8320765 GCF_023375685.1 Ictalurus furcatus | reverse complement strand
AGTGTCTTTCTGATAGTGGAGTCATGACCTTTTTGATGCAAGAGAGGCTTGTAGTTCCTATGATGTTGTCTTTGGCTCTTTTGTGACTTGCTGGATGAGTCGTTGTGGTACTCTTGGAGGAATTTTGGAAGGTTCTGAATGATTTTTGGAAGAATACACTTCTGGGAAGGTTCACTACTGTGCCGAGTTTTTCTCATTTGGAGATCATGGTCCTTTGGACTGTGAAGTGTGGTCCTTTGGAGTCCCAGAGCCTTTGAAATAGCATTGTGTTACTGGGCAAGACCTTTTAACCAACTTTGTGCTGTTGAAAAAGTTATATTTAAGTGTTGATTTGATTGAACAGGGCTGGCAGTAATCATGCCTGGTTGCATCTAGTCCAGCTGAACCCCATTATGAATGCACTTTCATAGATTAACAAATGAGAATTAGTAACTATGGGGGTAAATACATTTTCACACAGCCCTGGTTGGTATTGGATAACTTTTTTGCTTCAATAAATAACATAATTTAAAATATTGTGTTCTAAATTTTGTGTTTACTCAGTTTGCCTTTATCTTAGATTTTGTTTTCATTTCTGAAACAATTTAGTATGAGATATACACAAAAACAGAAGAAATCAAAGTTTTCCACAGCACTGTATGTCAGCCCATAGCACAGTACAGCACTGATTTTAAGGTATATCTGAATAGACATTGCCTACCTACCTACCTACATACCTACATACATACATACCTACATACATACATACATACATACATACTCCCAATATAAACAAAAATATAGTTTAATAACAAACAACATATTTATATTTGCAATTAATTTCAGAAACACCTGTTACACATAGCAACACAATTTTAAAACCTCTGGACTATTCATGTACATCATATTTCCAACTGCAAGAATATATATATTTAATTTTATGTACATAAGATCTGTTAAACGTACACTGTTAACAATACTATTGCATTATTTTTCAGTTTGAAATTGCAGTGAATCCTTCAAACCCTTAAACATCTGGCTGATATCCTTATGTGCAGAGTAGAGAAAGATGGAGTCACTTTTTTTGAGTCCCCCTAAAAAGCCTTCCTTGTGCTGGATGGAAGGTTATTTTCTGTCTACCTCAGCTTGATCTAGACACAGATTTCTGTAAAGCAGATTTGTGACAATGTCTACTGAGAAGAAGAAAAAAAAAGAAAAAAAAACTTACACAAATGAATTTAACTAAATTGGCCATATATACTTACGGTGGCAGAAACACACCAGCATCTATGTTTCCATGTATACTTTCACACATTGCTTCTAACCTGGTACTTAATAATCAGGTCAAATTAGATATCATTTGAAGGTTTGTAGTGGAAGATATCAAAAGGAAAAATCAGATTTTTTTTTACAGACAAAACAAAATGTAGCTGTTAAGTTTGCAGTTTGTAGTTCATAGTAAATGTGTTGTCTCACTAGAGACTTGATGCAGTTCTGTTGAGTCAACAGCGTTCTGCTCCGAATTCGTCGCAGCTAAAAGTAGAGTGTCCACAGTGCTGCTCTGTCCCGATGCACCAGGCTCCTCTGAGGGGACAACGATAACGTAACGGTCATCGTCATCTGCAGCCGAGCTCTTGTGAACGTCCACGGTCACTATGGAGGTGTCCATGGTCTGGCGGCTGAAGGATGGTGAGGAGGTGAGAACAGGGCCCTCTAACGGTACCTGTGCCAGCTGTTCCTCCTCAGAGACAGTGGTGTTGATGTAAATGATTTCCCTCTTGTCAGAAAACTTCTCTGCCAGCTTCTCCAGCATCTCCTTCACCTTTGAAAAATCAGGCCGGTCCACAGGGTCGGCACACCAGCAGCTTAACATAATGTTATACCTGCAAAATGCAAAAAGTGCTGATTATATTGTAGTGACAGGTAACGGCCTTCATTCTTTACATAAATATGAACACGTACAGTGGTGATGCATCTAAATACAATGCACGGATTGAGTCACAAAGACGACTTTGTTGCTTTTAAAACCTTATGCCTAATGTTTCCGTAAAGAAACAAAGTTAACAAGCAATGTGTACACTCAGAAGGACAGGTTTCATCTAGACATAAATTAAGCATAGTCTTACACTACAAATAGATTTAGAGAATCCAGTAGAACAAAACTAAGCTTGTGCTTGGAAAATTCATGTCAGTGGGAAAAAAAGACAAATATCTAAGACACTCACAGTTCGTCCAAGCAGTCATTTGGCTGCTTCAACCTGTGGCCTTCCAAGAGGTACTCATAAATCTCGTGGTTCTGGACACCAGGGTATGGAGTCATACCTCGAGTAGCTATCTCCCACATGGTTACACCAAATGCCCACTGAGGGGAAACACAGAAATGATCATAAGTAATAAATATGTGAACAAGCCACTGAGCATCAACATATTCTGCACTCCAAATCCTCAATTGTCACGGCGCTTTAAATGTCAGTGTGTTATCTGTTCTGACACATTAATTGAGTGGACTAGCAATCCATTCTTAAACTGAAATCAATGTGCAGATTCTTCTTACCACATCACTTTTCACGGTGAAGACTCGGTCCGCTAGACTTTCCACAGCAATCCACTTTACAGGCATCTTGGCTATCCTGCCCTGTCTGTAATAATCTCCACTGTAAATCTTCTTTGACAGGCCAAAGTCCGCCACACAGACAGTCAAGTCATCTCGTAACCTAGGAAGACATATACAGGAATGAGTGGAAAAAAAAACCATACATAACATTTCACACATAACAGTCTCTAGAGTTTACACAGAATGGTGCAAAAAACATTGAGTGAGCGGCAGTTCTGCGGAAGGAAATGCCTTGTTGATAAGAGAGCTCAGAGGGCAATGGCCAGAAGGCTACAATAACTCAAATAATTACTCTTTACAACTGTGGTGAGCAGAAAAACATCTCAGCATGCACAAAACATCGAACCTTGAGGTGGATGGGCTACAACAGCAGAATATCACATTGGGTTCTACTTCTGTCAACCAAGAAAATGAATCGGAGGCTATTATGGCCACAGTAAAACTTTCTTTTACTTTCACACTATCCGTTGTTACCCAGATGAGGACGGGTTCCCTTCTGAGTCTGGTTCTTCTCAAGGTTTCTTCCTCAGATCATCTACGGGACTTTTCCTCGCCACCGTTGCCACCGGTTTGCTCAATGGGATAAATTCACACACTTAAAATCTGTGTCCCGTGTTTATATATTTCTGTAAAGCTGCTTTGAGGCGATGACCGTTGTTAAAAACGCTATACAAATAAAATTGAATTGAATTTAACAGGCTTATCAAAACTGGACAGCTGAAGATTAGAAAACAAAATCAACTGTTTTTTTCCCCTGAGTCTTCTACTGTCTAGTTTGGGTGAGTGTGTTTTTAATGTAATTTAAAAGTTAATATGAAAGCTCATTTTAAAGCAGAATTAATAATCTAATTTCTTTTGCACATTTGTCCAGCCATATGCTACTCCTTCCCATATTAACCTGGGTGTTTAATTAAACCAGCTGCACCTAGCAAGCAACCAAATATTAATGACTTTAATTTTACAGTTACATTTCACAGTGATGAATTGAGGAAAAATATTAGAGTGCTACAACTTAAGCTATAAAAGATGTAGCTGTTTATAAAGAAAAACAAACAAACAAAAAACGTAGTACTTACATGCAATTCCGTGCTGCAAGGTCTCTATGTAGGAAATTTCTGTTGCTGAGGTATTCCATTCCCGAAGCAATGTCAATCATAAACCTCAGAAGAGTTGGGAGATGCTAGGATAGACACAGTGTGCAAATCATATCTCATACACATACACATTTGACTTACTATCCTTCCACTGCCATGATTATTAATGCAACAATTAGTGCTCTGTCTACTCCTAAAGCTAACCATAACCTTAATCTCAGTAACTGTAAGGAAATATTTTGGCTCTTAGTTCTGTTTTTTTTTTTAAACAAAAGCTGCAGTTTTTGAGAAATAAATAAATAGATGAATAAATAAATAAATAAATAAAATTCTTGCAGCAAAATGTCACCACAAGGTAAAAATATCACATTCATATCCTTCTTGGGTCATTTGGTCTTTAGCAATACATAAAACTACCCCCACACCCACACATACAAACTTTGTAAACTTAAGAGTTAAAACATTATAAAAGGCTAATTTCATAACTAAACCCCCAAAAAACTAAATGACATTGAATTTAAGCAAAAAATAAAAACAAAGCACAAATGCAGGAAAAAAAACACCTAAAAGTTAACATACCAATGGACTGCTTTCAAGCCGGGATCGAAGAAGAAAGCTGTGCAGGTCTCCGTACCTCATGAAGGGAAGGATGACCATCGGCTTGGGGAAGTGGCCTGGACCCACATCTAAACATACACCTGTATGTATGGGTCAAAAAAGAAAGCTGAAAAGAGTATGTTCCAACATGACAACTCAGTTGGCCTGCACAGAGCCCTGAATTCAACCCCACTGAACACCTTTGGGATGAACTGGAATGCTGAGCGCACCCCAGGCCTCCTCACCCAACACCTCACTAATGCTCTTGTGGTTGAATGGGCAATCCTCTCAGCCATGCTCCAACATCTAGCCTTCCAAGAAGAGTGGGGGCTGTTAACCCAGCAAAGGGGGACTAAATCTGGAATGGAATGTTCAAAAGCCCATGGGCTGTGATGGTCTGGTGTTTAGTATAATACACAAAGTTTCCAGTGAAACAGAATGTTTCAGACAAAAGTCCTTCATCAGCTGTGCAAGCCAAGTGCTTCTGAAGTTGTAGAGCTGTAATATATACAGTGTATGCATGCATGTATGTATATAGGGTAGTAAGAAACATGATGCTTACTAGAGCCCACTGATTTTTATTAATCATTTTTGCATACTGCGATGCAAGAAGCATTTCTTCAGAGGACATAAAATAACCAAAAACTAACATCTTACCTAGTAGCCGAATTACGTTGGGGTGGTTAAAGTCCTTCATGCAGGCAGCCTCATTCAGAAACTCTTCAATCTCCCTCTGAGAGAAATTATCCACTGGAAGAAAAGCTATACTTTGGTTAAACATTTCCACTTTTAATTAAACAAATTGTAAAGGGGTGGCGAGTCCTATTTAAATCCATAAAAACACAGGAAAAATCCACATACACAAACATACTGTATACAATTATACAGTGTATCATTATTAAATATTTCAAGAATAATATGAAAAATATTTATTCCTTCACTGGTTAACACTGGTTATTATAAACCTTTTTAAAGAAAAGTTCTTTAGTGATTGCTTTGCCACTTCTGCAGGTTGAACTCCAGCACACAGAATCAAACACTCTGCATTACCAATACAATTAATGTGACTACTCTACTAATGACTCATGTAAAAATTAATGGACATGTATGTAAATATGAATGAAATTAAAATGTCAATAATACAGTGCTGTGAAAAAGTATTGATTTCTTCTGTTTTTGTGTTTCATCTCATACATCTCAATTGTTTCAGAAATTTAAAAATCTAAGATAAAACAAAGGCAACCTGAGTAAACATAAAATACAGTTACTAAATGATGATGCTATTTAGTGAAACAAAAAAAAGTTATCCAATACCAACTGGGCCTGTGTGAAAATTTATTTGCCCCCGTAGTTACTAATTCCCCAAATCTATGAAACTGCATTCATAATGGGGTTCAGCTGGACTAGACACAACGAGACCCGATTACTGCAAACCCCGTTCAATCAAATCAACACTTAAATAGAAATTTTCAACAGCATGAAGCTGATTCAAAGTTGAAAGAAATTCCAGAAATGATGAGGAAGAAGGTGATTGAAATACATCAGTCTGGGAAGGGTTACAAAGCTATTTCAAAGTCTCTGGGACGCCAAAGGACCACAATGAGAGCCATTATCTCCAAATGGAAAAACTAGGCACAGTAGTGAACCTTCCCATAAATGGCCGACCATTAACAATTTTTCCAAGAGCACAGCAACAACTCATCCAGGAAGTCACAAAAGACACAAGGACAACATCAAAGGAACTGCAGGCCTCTCTTGCATCAATAAAAGGTTGAATAAAAAATTCAAGACTCCACTATCAGAAAGACACTGGGCAAAAATGATACCTACAGTCAAGTATGTGTGATGGTGTGGGGATGCTTTGCTGCTTCAGGGCCTGGGCAACTTGCAATAATTGAAGGAAACATGAATTCTGCTCCCTACCAGAAAATCCTAAAGAAGAATGTACGGTCTTCAGTCCGTAAATTGAAACTCAAGCACAACTGGATTATGCAGCAAGACAATAATCCAAAATGTAGGAGTAACTCCACCTCTGAACAGCTCAAAAAAAGCACAATTTAAAAGTTTTGGAGTTGCTTAGTCAATGGGGGGGGAGTGGTATTCCCCTTGCATCCCTCTATATAATCTTTTTTTTTTTTTTTTAAATCCACCATAGCATTTTTGGTAAAGGATAACTTTGCTAATTATTCTGACAAAACTCTCTCACTCACTCACTTATTCTGGTTGCAGTGGCTCTGGAGCTGATCGTTGTAATACTGGGTGTGAGGCAGGGATACACCCTGCATGGGGCAATTTATCTTAGCCTACCTACTGGCATGTTTTCGGGAGATAAAGGAAACCAGAGAACCCAGAGGAAACTCATGCGAACAGAGGGATAACATGCACAGAAACTTCACACAAATACTAACCTGAGCTCAGGATCCAGCCTGGGAACCTGGAGATGTGAGGTGGCAACACCACAATGCTACCCAAAACATGTACACAGACATTTCTAATTACCATTGCCAAATAAGTGTTAAACTGGACTTACATTTCATTGTCTTCACAGCAACTTTTTCTCTCGTTCCATCAGGCCAAGTTAGTTGTCCCTCCATTACGGAACCAAACTCCCCTGAGAAAAGAAACATGTCAGTGATACAGTTTTAAAAGAGATACACCTGAACACCTTGTAACATCTTTACAAAGAATGTGGTTTCACTGTCCATAAAACAATCCATTCTGCTCGAAATCAGTGCTGAAATGGTTCTAACCTTCTCCAAGGACTTTTCCGATGGCAAGCAGATTTCTTAAAATCATCACATCCTGAAGCTTGGTCTGAAGTTCTTGACTGACACCCAGGTTTGTGACTAGAAGGGCAAAGCATATTGAGGTTAAAAACTGAAATTGCAATGTAGCTTTTAACCAAAATAAATAAATAAATAAAATCAATCAAAACACTAATGTGCTGTATGACTGGATAAAGAGAACACAGCTGTGGCTCTGAATTACACTACTACGTTAAACTATATGGAATAACGATATAAGCACACACATACTGAATGCTGAGAGGTTTTCTGGATTTTATGTTTGTCTGGGTGCGTTCTCTTTTGCTCTTTTGTTGAGGTGATTGATGACCCAAAGTATTCTAAGGCTTCTAATAACTCTAATATAATAATAATAATAAAAAAACCTTATATATATATATATATATATATATATATATATATATATATATATACACACACACACGTGTATAAAATTCACACACACACATATATACATATATATACATATACACACACACACACACATATATATATATATATATATATATATATATATATATATATATATATATATATATATATGTCAGTGTGTCTAATAAAACTGCCTCATGTATATATACTAATATACTCTATTAGACTTACAATCTGCTAAAGTGTTGTTGTACAGTGTTGTACAGTGTTGGCAGATGTCCAAAATCATCCTACTATAAGGCAGGGAAGCAAAGCTGATACTGTTTGACCTACGTGTAATTTCAATTGCCGATCGATTGTAGGACCTCTGAGGTATGTACTCGACAATGGGTGAAAACTTCGCTCCGATTCCAAGCAACCTCCTGTAGGGGGAGGCAAATACTCGCATGAGACTCACAGAGCCAAAAAAGAAAACCCTGCAAATAACAGCCATCAAACTAGTGGCCATTTCAATGAAAAGCATAATTAATCAGGCTGCTAAAGTATAAATTATCTGCCACTATGAGCATAGGACACATTCTTCTAGGAATCTGGTGTGAGTCAGAGGCTCCATAGTGGATGCCAGAGAATGATTGGGGGGGGGGCTGTTTTTATTTTTGTTCCTGACACAAAGCTGTCAGTGACTCTTGGGTTATTTTTCTCACGTCTTCAAGAGCTACAGTATGTACCTACCAGAGTAGCAGCTATGGGGAAAAAGAAAAGTATGTATATTTATTGTGTGTATTTACAGAACTTCAGACTACAGGACTGCGAAAAAGATATCTATTAGGATTTAGACAGCTAACAAAAAGAAATTAATATCACACGGGGTCCAGCCACCAAGCTGTTGGGCGTGATTTTTAGATGTGACTGATGCAAAGCACTTTTTAAATAGTGTATTTTTAAGTGAGGTAAGACGGAAGATGAAAACGTTTATCCAAACTCACCCTAGTCGAGACTCTAGCATCCGGGTACGCATGCATATAGCAAAAAACATCACAAACATCACAAGACAGACACCGCAAATCATTGCCAACACAATGTACACAGAGTCTGAACCATGTGCGTCTGGACTGGAAGATGGGGAGGGCATATCTGGAGAAAAAACAAAAACAAACAAACAAAAAAACAATACCAATAATATGGTATGATGATCACCCAATAAGATCGTATGATGATCTTTAAGGCTCAGAAACTATGAAATACAGGGTAACTTTAGAAATCATTTGTGCCCAAATCAGCAGCTTATTAAGGGCTCATGGTTTAAAGAATTGGGTTCCAGATAAATGAAACTGATCACATTTGCTTGTCATATCTGTGTTCACTGATATGATGTCTTTAAGAGTACCCAATTGTCATTTCTTGATTTGTTCATGAATCAGCCAATCATGTGGCAGCAGCACAATGCAGAAATCATGCAGATACAGGTCAATAGCTTTAGCTAATGTTCACATCAAACATCAGGATGGGGGAAAAGTCTGATCTCTGTGATTTTAACTGTGGCATGGATGTTGGTGCCAGATGTGCTGGTTTGATTTACTGGGAATTTCACACACAACAGTCTGTTTACACTGAATGATGCATAACTGCATAAATGAGCAGGTGTAAGGGTGTTCCTATTAAAGTGGACAGTGAGTGTAAGATTGACTGGGGGTTGGCATCATTTCTTTGTTCTTTCCAGTCAAATAGGAAATCTCCAAGGTGAGTAAAAAAAAAAAATCAAGGTGGGGTATTCTATGCAACAACAACAAAAAATCATTAGGTAGTTTCTAAAATAAAGGAATTACATATTCGTGAATCCTTGCCCATTAGTGACTCGCAATGTTATTAACTGAGGTTCTCACCAATCACTGGGACAAAGACAGAGTAACGAGAGCTTCTAACTCCACATCCAGCCTGTGTGCAAGCCATCACTTCCACAGTATATGTAGTGTTAAACTCCTGCATGGCCACTGCTGCCTGTGTAGAGATACTGCGAATCTGAGACACACAGATAAAGAGCTCAAAGTTAGATTACACATAGAAATGTTTTTTTAATTGCAAATTCTCCTTAAAAAAAAAATTGTGTACACAGAAATACCAGCCCATTACAAGGACTTGATTTCCAGGAATACAATATTCAAAAGGAAACTAATTTAACACATGCATCAGTGGGAAAAAAAAAAGAAAAAGAAAGGAATTAAATTAAGTAACTGAAGTTCATCTTTTGAAGGTCAAAAGGTCATCTACTGTTTAAACTGGGGAATGGAAAGGAACAATGCTGACTTACGACATATCACAGTCACAAGATGAGTCATGCAGAAATACAAAGTGGCAAACATTAAGGAAAGAGGAAGAAAGACCATTTCTCAAAGCACGCTGGAAAAACAGACAGGCATGTGACAGAAAGACAGCTCAGCTTGGCACAATCACAACTGTACCTTCTGTTCCAAAAGCATGACAGTACATCAGCTAACACAGCTGACGAGAAATCAAAAAGTGCAATTGTTACCGAACAGCTGGATCCTTAACCTTGGCTTGAATGTTATGGCTAATAGTTAATTCCCCATCGACAACTCGTCTTTAAACATGCACATAACAATGATGACATACCAGCTGAATTAAAGCCAAGCAACAGGTGTTAGAGTGCAATCAGGTGCAGTTACACACTTCCACACTTCCAGTAACTGGTGTTATACAACAGTCATATTGTGAATCACTTCTAGAGAAAAGAGCAGCACAATTTGCTTTTCACTTCCACAGTGAAATTCTATTCAGTCAATGATGACTCATGGTCCAGAGACAAAAACCTTTCCATTTCCACACCGTCCTTTTCCCTTGCCAAGGGAAGACTGATATTCAATATAGAAAAGCCACATAAAACACTGGCTTCTTCGTGAATATACAGGGTGACCGAAAAAAAGTCGATGGGAAGGTCCACAAAAACATGATACAGTGGCTGAGAAAATGTGTAGCGCGTAAGGGTGAACATGTAGAGCATGTTGAAAACAATAAATACAAAATTAAATATATCTAGTTTGCCTCTTGTTGATTCCTAACTTTTCAGACACCCTGTATAAACTATTAAATTATGCTAAATTATATCATATAAATGATTATGATGATATATGTTGAAATATATGATAAAACAGGTCATCTCTGATTTAAAAAAACAAACAACCCTTTTCCTGATAATTACTAATCAAAATCACAAAATCTGTTTCCTTTTTTCCTGAGAATAGTCCAGCTACTTTAGTTCGAAGCTACAAAGAAATTATCCAAGATGCAGGTCATAGTCCAGGTAAGGAAGCTTTTACTCAGTGTGCTATATCAAGCTACACAAAAACAACTGCATAATTATAGCGGAGTGGCACTGCAGAACAATGCAGATGATGACGTTTAGCAATTCTCAGGTACAGTAGATTTAAAATCATAAGGAAGTTTGGATATGACAGTAATTTCACTGGGAAGGTAAGTGGAAAAAAGATAAAAACATCAACAAAAGGCTTGATCATGGTTAGGCATCTTCTAGAGATTTACTATAGCAAGTGACCAACTTGCATTTGAAACATTTCTGCAAAATATAAGGACTAGGCCTTTCCTGCCCGAGGCACAATATGAGTGTCAAATTACTTCTTACTAATACACTGACTCAATGTAATACGCAACATAACTTACATTTGTAAGATAAAATGTAATATGACCAATGTGACCCAATGACCTTTTTTATTTTTATCTTTTAATACTCACTGTAAATGTTGTAAGGCGTACAATGACCCAATCACTATACAAGCCACAAAGTGTGTATCTAAAGTGTGTGAAGCAACAGTCTTCTCTAGTTAATGCATCAAAGTGATATGTGAGGAAAATACACACATAAAACATGAGAGAAGCCTCATACTTCCACTGGATTTGCAAGTTGTTTTGTTCCAGTTTGTAGACACAAACAATTCCCACTCTCTAGCTAAGTTCCCCCGTCTCACAACAGCAGACGGGGTGAGAGCTTATACGTGCTTCCTCTGACACACAAGAAGCTGTCCCATCTTTTCAATCTGTTGCTCATGCAGTGTCACAGGGGAAATAGTAATGTCATCTTCCCCACCCAAACAGCCAATTATCCACAGATAACATCGTCAGGAATCAAACTCCCAATCCCAACACCTTACTTTTGATCCACTCAGAAGCCCAAATCTGCTAGTTTTTTTTTCGCAGTCAAGAAAGAACAAATCCAGGGGGTCTTAATGTAAATTTACGGCACATGCAGAACTGCCAAAACATAAAACATTTTAGGCAAGCTTTAAAGGTGATGTTTGTAAAAAACTGAAAATGTTTTAAGACCTGTAATAATCTTATCATCCAAAAGGTGCCTTATAAAGATTTGCAATATTTTCATGCATATTTTTATTCAGCATATTATTTCCTTTTTTCTAAATATCAAAAATAGGCTTCACCCCAGCTGAAATAGAGCTGCTAAGTTCTGCCCTTTTCCCCTAAAAGACAACTCATGAGGTCAGTTGACAAGGAAGTGTCAATGTTGATAGTATTCGTTCCTTTAAATAAAAAAAAAATTCTTAGGAATTTCATAACCGTTTGAGGCAAAGGAGCACAACAGAAAAGCATTCTCCCAGTCATCGGGAGATCACAAGCTTGAATCTCGACGATGCCACGGCCATCCTTGGCTGGGAGCCAAAGAGGCAAACCTGGCTGTTACGCTGCCCTGTAATGCAGCAAGAGCAGAACTTCTAAGATCTGAAAACTGCATTTTCGTTTTAAAACGCTTGCTGTCTGCACTGCCGTTTTCAAACGGTTTCCAAAAATTGCTTGCCCACACTGAAATGTCTGAAAATGCTTACATCCCTATACTGCACATGCGTAACAACGTAAGAAGCTTTGGCATGCTGCATTTATTTATTTATTATTATTCACTTTTTTTTTTAATATACTTTCCGTCTCTTTGAATTGTGAGTGAATATTCCGTCCACTTTGAAAAACTGCAATCTGAAGGTTGTACAAAGTAACATTAATCTTAAACACCGCTATCAGACTGGATAGCAGGCATAACGGCTGCAGTACATTGACCACCATCTTGTTTGTTCTGAGTTGAATGGGTCACATGACTAAGAATTCATCTCCGTTTTCTCAGGCCAACGCGAAAACAGCATTTTCAGATTTACTTCTTGTGTCTTGGAGGAAGCATGCGTTATCCTTTACCAGGCCGAGTTGGTAGACGTCTTATGGTAGGGGAGTGAATTGAAAAGGTTTCTAAAACTTCCCTCACCTATAAATAACAAGAAAACAACTAACCTTATTGACATATATCCCATCATTGACAATGACATCATATCCTTGCAGGATGCCGTTTATCTTGTCGGGAGGAGGAGGCTCCCATCGTACCAGCAGCATGGACTCGTTTACATGAACAGTCACATTCTGAGGGGCCACTGAAGGGACTGAAAACATTGAATAAGTCTTTCGTTTGATAATTCATTGCACTGAAACCAAGTTGAAATCCAACACATAGCTAACATGAAGACAAGTGGTGATGTAAACTACAACATTTCCAGATATATCTTGTAATCATATCTGTGCCCCTTCACCATGTAACCGCAAATGTGAGACCAGTCTTGAAGTACTTAAAATATCTCAGAGCCATTCCTTTAGGAATACACAGGAAACATAATCTGAACACACCCTAAACGAAAGGCACATTTCCCCTCCAAAACCACTCCTACTCCCACAAAGTTTTTCCATAAAAAAAATGTGCTGATAGATTGTGACTTTATATCTATTGAAGCATTATAAGTAATTAAGTTATAGTTTCATAATTTCCTGCAATTTCATTAACAATTTATATGTTTTCTTATTGATATGTCAATGAATCTACTGAAGTTATATTCTAACGTTCTACCTACATATTGGTCTAACCATCTTAGTCCAAGTGACATTAGTAGCGTTTACATGGACAACAATAATCCACTCTTAATCCGATTAAGACCATACTCTAATTAAGAAACTACCATGTAAACAGCAATTTTTACTTACCTTAATCTAATTAAGGTCATAATCGAAGTAAGCAATAATCTAATTAAGACAGGTGGAGTACTCCTGTTTTAGTCGCATTATGGACGTGTAGTAGTGACATGTAAACACCTTAATCACATTATGAACGTTGTGTGGGAGTTTTCACCGCATTTTGCGACAGGACACGATCACACACGGCAGTTTTACGTTTTACGGTGAACAAGAGAGTTCGGCTGTGTCACAAATCGCATACTTTCCTACTATAGACCTGTAGTGGGGAAAAATACATGTATCTCGGCTACTATATAGACGGTAACTACGCGATTTGGGACACACCCACCGCGTCAAGCAGTTGTCTATTAGCACGTATAGCATGACAAATAATTAACTGCACTTAAAGCGTTCGTAAAAAATAAATAAATAAATAAAAACACCCAAAACTATATACGGTACCATAACGAAGACGAACTGTATGTTGATACGTGAAATTCTGGAGGGACATCGGACGGCGTGGTGCGGTGACGTAATGATGCGGGCTCTTAATCTAATTATGATCTATAACATGTAAAAAGGGTACATGACAGGAGTATTCTAAAAGTAACTCATGTAAACACCTTAATCACATTATTACCTTACTTAGATTAAGGTCAATAATTAGATTATTGCTGTTCATGTAAACGTAGTCATTGACAGGTAAGTCTGTTTAATTCGAACAGAACACACACCTCCTTCTGTTGTGTTGGTCTGGACCCAGGAGCTGGGTAGCGAGGGGCCAATCTCATTTGTGCAGTACACACTCATGTTATACCAGGTCATGGCTTTCAAGTCAGTGATCTCGTAAAAAAAAGGAGGGATTGACACTTTGTGCACCCTAGTAGGGCTGCCCGACTCTCTGACCAGCTCTCTCACCTAGAACAAAGACAAAACATCAATTATCAGATAGAAATGATTTAATATTAATATATTTTTTGGTGTTCATCTAATTTTGACTGTAATCGCTCAACATCCAAAATTTCTTTAGGCTTCAGTGACTTCAGTAACAACTATAGTAAGAGCTATACTGTGACTTATTACTATTAAGATCGCTGCACAACTCATGTCAAGTTAAATTATTTACAGTGATGTGGCAGTCTCTGAGTGGGGAAAAGCCATCATGTCCAGGAGTCCAACTTAAGTTTAGTTTGTTTGCTTCACGTTTCACCACAGTAACTTTGGAGACCTTGGCTGGAATCTCTGAAACAAATATGCAAGACAACCGAGTTAAGGCTTTGGCTTCATGAATCTTAATAAATTTTCAACTCCAAAGTGGGAATTTTGTTTGAATGCAAGCGAATTCAATCCATGATGTTCTACCTTTAATGTTGACCTGAGCCTCTCTGGAAACCGTGACTCCTTTGGTATTGTGAGCCTCACAGCTGTATTGAGTGGGCGAGTCCACACCTACAGACATGAGAAATGATATTTAATTATATCAGAATTAGATCAATGATTAATGCAATTGAATATTACGATATCATTGTGATGGTATCACTGTGTTATTGAAGACAGTATTCACATTTTGTAATACCAGTAAGACAGTACGAATATCAGCTAAATCCAAAAAGTGGAACTAGGTGTTGTTTGTGGGAAAGGTTCGACTGACTACACTGAAAAATTCAAGATCCTCTTTCACATGTACCTACGTATTTTGCAGTGTGTGTGTGTGTGTCCAAACCATGTTAACCCTTAACATGGCCTCAGATCAGTATTCAGGCCACAATGAAGGCCAGTGGCATTGTTTCCAGTGGGCAAACTAAACCACTGACAGGGTATGCAATTCTCAGTCTGAACATGAAACAGTACCAGGCTTTCTTTCTTTCTAGCCCTGTTTCCCAATCAACCCAATACCGTACACTCAGAAAAGAGCCTGCCAAAGCCAGTGACAGCACAGCCATAATATCCCTTTTGTCTTCGTTTATTTGTCACTTTTTTGCCATGCTTGCACAGAAAAGCTGCCACAATGGGTCTACTATTGCTCTCCCTTTTGTAATAAACAGGAAACTGTTTGTTTGATTGTTTACATGGGTCAAAATATCAACCATATCCATCTCAAGTTCAAGTTCAAGTGGCTTTATTGTTATTTCAACCACATACAGCTGGTATAGTACACTGTGAAACGAAACAACGTTCCTCCAGGACCATGGTGCTACATAAAACAACACACTAACCACATAAGATCTACACATTTTTACAAAGTGTACATGCAAACATTTGCTAACAACAAAAGACAGTACAGTACTACTAAAACAGGACAATAGGCACAATAAGTGACAGTGTAGCGCCAACCAGTTCAGTTTTAGTGTGGAAGTGTCCAATATAACAGGTGGTGCAAAAGATAGGTGCCGAAGAGTAACAATATAATTTAAAAATGCTATAAATGTAAACATACCATGCTATGTTATGCCAAATATGGACATAACAGTTATTGAAGTAGCAGCCAGGTAAAGTGTATCATAGTGACTAGAAATTATATACTATATTTTTTTATAAGCACAGTAGCAGTAAAAATGCAGTCGAGTCAATGCAGGAACGTACAAATATTGAAATGGGAGTGTGATGGCATTCCGAAAAGACCAGATTCGGAATATAATTTCAGACTATTACAAAGTAGCAGCTCCACTTTCAGCCGAGTTCAGGTGAAAGCACGTAGTAGAGGAACAAGTAATAAAGATTACATTACATTGCTTTTCATGTACCATTTCCCAGATGACTATTCTCTCACTTGGTGAATACATAATACAAGTGGGTAGTGCATATGTCAAAACTAAAAAATACTTGATAGATTGTGTAATTAAACGCACTAAACAGACCGCCCATTTAAAGGAAAGTGGAACTTGCTGTGGCACTCCAATGTTAACAATCTGGTAGCGGAAATACCCAGTGACTTTTCCAAAGATCTGTAAATTAATGTAATTTCAGCAAGAGTGTGGTTTGGTTAAAAACAACAATGTTTTTCTCATAGCATACAGAGTGCCTGGTAAGCATTTATGGGGGAAAAAAAAAATATTGTGTCATATGCTGGTCAGCAGGCTAGAAAACAACCCTCACGATCACTTCTAACCTGTTAATGTAAAGACACACCAACAGCTTTCTCTGTGTGTGTGTGTGTGTGTGTGTGTGTGTGTGTGTGTGTGTGTGTGTGTGTGTTACATAAGAGACATATAATACTAGAAAACTGAATGTTTATTGCAATGTAGACTGTAGAAAGGTGGGTCTCATTACTTCAGTAAAGGTAATATAATGCCCTAATTTCTGTGAGTGGAGCCTGCTAGCATTTGCGTATTGCCTCACTACTCTCGAACATTTCTGCATTCAGGGCCTCAATGAGCCCTTTTGTGTGGCTAATCTCATTCTCTCGTGCACGCCCGTTCCCCCATTCCACACACTCTCTGTCCCCTCCCCCGCTTTCCATCTTCCCCTCGTCTATCGGCACACACGCCCTGAACAATGCAAAAAATGTGACCTTTAACCTCTTTGGTCCCACTTTCACAACATCGCAGTCTTTATTGTTTCTAGGTGAGTGGTTTGTTGTTAAATAGAGATAAATGAGCTTAACCAGAAATTTAACAGTGTGTATGTAGTCTTACTTTAACAAAGCTGCAGGAAAGCATCTCATTAAGGCATGTCGAAGAAGAAGAGGAAACGTCAGAATCACTGATTCAGTAACACTTTTCCAGTGCAGTTGACAAAACATTTCACGTATAACAGAACAGAATAATGAATACTAACTAATTACTGCAAAATTACAGTGTAGATATTGCAGACTCACAGATGTCTTGCAACCTGACCTCAACCTAGAAAATGCTTTGTTTACAATGTAGTTTTTCTCTGCCTGTATCAGATTTCACTGGTGCTTAGTGCCAGTGGCTCACGATGACGTTTTTGATAAATCAAAGTCCAACTTTGGGATCTTGTACAGCAAATTTCACCAGTGGCTCAGTGTTTTCCTTGGCTTTAAATCCCCTACACTGTCACTGGGGGCTATTGTGGTGGAGACAGCAATAAAAAATCTCGATAATTATGTTACTTGACTTATCATAAGATATATGTACATGACCTAGATAATTTTTGCTGACGTTGATATTGCCCATGTGTTTACATGTTTGTTTGCTTCTTTACATAAGCAACATTTTAGCCATTTGCGCTGCTTCTGTCCACTTGTTGCTCTAGGGCTGTCAAATTAAAATTTGAATTTTGAATAATTGTCGACTTTAAGATATAAAAAAAAACAACAACACACATTCGAATGCAAAAACTGTGTTCATTAGATTGCAAGATGTGTAGCAAGCACTACCACCGATTTTAAATAAAAAATATATATACTGTTGAAAATAATGACACCAAGATATTAACAATAAACTAAATGTTTTTTGAAGAAGAAAAATGTAGAAAGAATAGTTCTAGTGTTTCAAGTAAACCAGTCATAGTCAATAATGTCGGGGATTGAGCCGCTTAAGCTGGAGCTGAAGCTGAATGGTGAATGAACAGCAATAAACTGAAGCGCTTTACTAGCGGGTTAATTAACTCACCCAAACGCATCCTGTACACATATGAGGTTAATCAGACATTTACACAACATAAACGTAATATTACAACATGCTTCTGCACAAAATGACACGAACGCACTAGTAAACTTGAACTTAAATATAAGGTGCTAGTCATGCTGCGGATACACTATTTCCATAACAATGCACTAAAACACGGACAATGAGTAAGTAAAGCACAAAGAATTCACAATATTGTATTACACTGTCTGAATATTCATTAGAATCAAAAGGTTCATTGTTCTTTGAAAGGGTGTACTTGCATTATTATGCTATTATATTACCATTATATCAGGGGCATAAAACGCTCTTAAAATGACAATAATATCGTTTATCGCAATTATTTCTGGGACAATATATCGTCCAACAAAAGCAGTTATTGTGACAGGCCTAAGCATGCTGTCAATACAATGCAAGAACTCAAGAGCATTGTGAGTTCAGGAAATGTTGCAGTTATATTAAGCTCTTTTAGAACACTGTGGGAGTGGTAATGTGGTTATATAGGTATAATACAGCCAGGCAGATGTGTATGACATAGTCTGATTGACAACTTCTAAACATCCAGGGTTATTCACAGAGGGAAAATACCTCCCAAATACTGATAGCCATGTTGTTATTTCATTGTTTTAAGATTCTGTGTGATGTGGCTATGTGTCATATATGTGACTCATTGCTTTTTCGCATTTTTCTTATCCCTAAGGAATCTGATTATAGCACCTCATTTCCCTTTGAATACTTAGAGGGTCTCACGTGTTTCCTGTTGTTTTAAACTGTTTGGTAAGTGGTGGAATATGAATGGCGTGAATAATCAGAACAGCAGGATATCATAATGCTCTGTTGCTGGCTTAAAACCTATAGAACATACCAAGACTGATATGTGTATTTTTCAAAGCCATTCATGCATCTAAAAATCACCGTTACTTGTCCTGTGTACTTCTTTGTTTCATTTATCATTTAGTTTAAATGCTGATAACAGACACGACACTTCACACACACACAAATATTTTTCGTGAATATTTAGGCCAGTTTGGAAAGATACTAAGCATATTCAGCATACCCATATTCTGTAATATATATGGGAATATGGGATATGGGAATCTCTCCCATAATTCAGAGATCAAATCAAACCATTTAATGTACACTTGAATTAAAACCTTTCAAATTGTTTAAATTTGGTTTACAAAAGTTGGAAACTAATGCCAAATCTTAAGGAGACCAACGGTGATACTCACTGACGGATTAACAAAATCAGCAAGAGCAAAATTTGAGATCCACTTACAAAATGCTTACCTGGGATAGTCATGGTGCTTGGAGAGAGACTGGTATGGTTTAACCTCTGGCCTTGGAGAAGCCACACAATAGTGACAGGATTCGGGGGACCCACAGCCTCGCAGGTCAACGTGAAAGAGCTGCTCCTGCTTACATTTACATCACTTGGCTGTTTTGTAAAGGTTGGTAAACCTGCATTGAGACAACCAGATAACCCGAGTCTATGTTCATAAACTCTCACTAACATAAGAACTTCTTTCTGAACAATGTCAAAATAATAAGGAACTTACCAGCAACCTCAACAATGATGGGATTTGACTCAATCACTTTGTTACTGACGCTCAGTCTGCACTGGTACTCACCAGAGTCAGCTCGCTGAACGCTCTTAATACTGTGAGAAATCAAGATTCAGAAAATCACATCAACAGCATATCACCTTCTAGACAACTTTGACAAGGAGCCAACATCAAAAAGTACAATTGTTTATTTCTAAACTTTCATGCACAAGGACAAAAAATATTTAGCTCAGCCCACTTATGTTCTTGTGGTGATTTTTTAATATATGAAAGTAAAAACAGGGTTTTAGGCTAGGTTTTTAGCCTAAACCTCATGAACCTGATGATCAAAATGATCAAAACATTTGGCATTTGTAAAAAATATTGCCACATTACATCAATCAATCCTACTGGACCAAGTATGATCATACAGTGCCCTCCACTAATATTGACTTGTCAAATATGAGGCTATGAATTTTTGTTCAAACAATTCACAAAAATACTCTGCTCTCATGGATATCAAACAATGGAAAACACAACACAGGTTTATTGAAAAAATATATATCTTTGTTAAATATATGTGCACAACAATTATTGGCACCCCTATGAAGTCATATGAGATATAATAAAAATATATTTGAAGTATATTCCCATTGATATTTAAAAATTTTTAGTACACCTTGTTCAACCATGACTTCCTGTTTCACAGGGATATAAATATGAGGTAATACATAGGCCAAATTCCCTTAGACATTCATAACAATGACAAAGGAGTATAGCTGTGATGTATTGCAAAAGGTTATTGAGCTTCACAACATAGGAAGTGGCCATAAGAAAATAGCACAAGCATTGAAAATGCCCATTTCCACCATCAGGGCAATAATTAAGATGTTCAAGTAAACTGGAAATGTTATGAATCAACCTGGAATTAGACGCGTTTACTGTCTCAATGTACTGTGAAGAGGATGGCTCGAGTGGCCAAAAAATCTCCAAAGATCACAACTGGAGAACTAACAGAAGTTAGTTGCGTTTTGGGTGAGAATTTACAACTACAATTCGAAGTCACCTACATTTCAAGAAAAAATACTCTTATCCAAAAACAAATGTCAAGAGTCTTCAGTTTGCCAGACACTACTGGGACTTCAAATACGTTTGGATTCTATGGTCAGATGAAACCAAAATAGAGCATTTTGGCAATAAACACCAGAGGTGGTTTTGGTGCACACAGAGAGGTAGCCATATGGAAAAGTACCTCATGCCCATGGTTACATATGGTGGTGGCTCTTTAATGTTTTTTTTTTAATTTGAAGGATCTGGAGAGATGCTGTATGGAGGAATGGTCTCAGATCCCTTGCCATGTATTCTCCAACCTCATCAGGCATTATAGTAGAAGACTCAGAGCTGTTATCTAGGCAAAGGGAGGTAGCACAAAAGATTGATAAACAGCGTGCCAATAATTGTTACACACCTATATTTAACAAATATATACTTTTAATAAAACAGTGTTGTGTTTGCAATTTTTTGATATCATGAGAGCGGAGTATTTTTGTGAATTTTGATAACAAAATATCAAAAGGTTAAACAATATAGACAATTTTTCACAGCCTTCTTTGCTCATATTTACCAAGGGTGTCAATATTAGTGGAGGGCAGTGTGTGTGGTCATTCTATTTCCTCAAGGTTTATAAATTAGTTTCTGGTTTTCAAACCTGATAATGGACATCAGATTTACTGTTCCATGACTGTGTACAGCGGTCTGTGTGCCATCAAGTATCTCCTTGCCATCTTTGAACCATAGGATACTCAGGTCCTGTCCCATGTCAGCAAAGTCAATTGAGCAGTTGAATGTGACCTCAGAACCCTCGAAACACTGCATGGTGCCCACAGTGGGTTTGAAGTGTAGTTTCCGGATCTCCTCCTGAGACAAGTGCACACTGGGTACTCGATCGGGCACCACCAAGGTTTCCAAACCACCAAATGGCCCCCCACCTGAAGGTGGCCAGACACAAGAGACACAAACGTGCAACTCAGCAGTTGGCGGACAATATTATGTGGTAATGTCAAATTCAGAGCAATTTTTCAGAGCAATATCACAATACCCAGCTTTTAACATGTTCTGGTATACTTTTTTTTGTTTGTTTACATCCCACAAATGTGCTGACACACATTTACATAATATTTTACAAAAACCCTCACAACTGTGCTATCGTGATCATCATTCAATCACCATTCAATCTGTGATGAGCTCAAAGCCTTTCAAAACCAAAGACAGTTGTCTTCTAAAGCACCTCATTTTGACAGAATTTTCAAGCACTATCCTGTTCATAATAATAATAATAATAAGAGGAAGAAGAAGAAGAAGAAGAAGAAGAAGAATAGTTCACTAGAATACGAATTCAGTTAAAGTTTGAAAATGATGAACTGAATTGTTTACATATGTAAATACGGTGTCACTTTGTTTACTGTTAATTGTTGTCCAGACTGACATTTACAGGTAAATGTGTACTACTTTCTAATAATAATTTTGGCATTTTGCAATTCTTTCCTAGCGTTTTTGCCACTGTTTCTGTCTGTGGCACTTGTCTGTAGTAACAACCTACATCAACAACCCTTCTAGGCTGTAAACGTTCCTATTTTCAGTCGCATCAAACAGTTCATCAGCTTTCAAAGCTTCAATGCCCAGCTCAAATGTAGCCAAAGGAAACTGTCCTTCACGACTGAGATCTGTTATCAGAGGAAGCATATTGTGTTGACTGGAAGCTCTTAATACAAGTGAACTCACATCTATTAGACACTATGGAAAGGATATATACTCAGTGGACGAACTTTTAAACAACTTCTAATTTCCCCATGCTCTCTAGACTAACTTAGTGGTAAAATGTGTAAAGGTAACTATTTTCCTGTGGTTCAAATGGATTAAATAATGAACGCCTGTTTAAATTGAAATGCCCCTGTAATCCTAACTGACCAAAAAACATGAACTTGACTAAAAATGCGACTCAATTTTGAGAACAGATTTGTGAATTGAGGTCATTGAAAATTACCCACAATTCCACACCTTATATTCAAAGCTAACTTAAATGGCTGTTAATCCACTGGATTTTAAAGTTGAAAAGTGTGGTCTATTTTGTGATTTTTTTTTTGAACTCTTAGTTGAATTAATAATAAAATGAACACCCAGATGACAATTGCTATATCTGATGTTTTTAGGATGTTAATAGACTGAGCTGAATTCAATCATCTGACATCTTCATGATTCTTGTATTATAGGATGGCAGAAATAACAACTTATCAATTCGTGCTATTTGAAAACAAACCTAGTCTAGGACACAAGACACTCCAGTTTATTCTCAACTCATTAACAATTACCTTTGCAAATCAAGTTTAATAATAATAATAATAATAACCGTAAATCACTGCTTTGCATATATTTCCCCCACTGACAGAACACCACAAAGATAACACTTTATCCGCACATTATTATTATTATTATTTTTTTACCGACAGTCATTAATGTTAGTGTAAACAGAGCACTGACTCCCGATAACTTACCAACAGTCAAACTGACCGAACACGAAAAAAACCCAAAGACGAGCAACTTTAGAACTTCTGAAGCCATCATTAAATCCTTTCGTCCACCTTAAAAACGAGCACGGTTCTTCTATGGAGTGCGGGGTACAGCTAAACCCAGTTAGCACACGCGCGTTTTTCCACGCATGTTTACAGAAAACGTGGAGCGAGCTTCTTCCAACAGGAGCGACCTTCTCTCGTGCAGGTTTTGGTACAGCAGAGGTTTTTAGTGCGTTCCAGCTGCTCGCGCCGTTTCAGCACCACGCGCGCCATCTCGCGTTAACTTCGCCGTGACGTCATCCGCCATCGACCTCCACTGACGCTGACGACTTTGCTTCATTTCCATTCTGTACAGTCAGTCCATAGCCATAACTTTCCTCAGATTCAGCATGACTGAATATAATAAATGTAAAGGAACCCACTCTTACAAAACAAAACAACAACAAAATCCTCAGTGGTTCTTTTGAATTGCCAAGGATTATAGCTTTTATTACGTGAATGGGAAATCTACAGATAAGAATGCACCGTGTTGTATTTAACAATAATGACGTCCACAACACACTAATCAAGTTTAAACGAACAAGACATCTTCTATATATTAAAATATTTAAAAACTCATATAGCAAACTTAGTGACACATTGGTTGTGACTCTGAGATAATAATAATAATAATAATAATAATAATAATAATAATAATAATAATAAAAGACCTAGTAAATCTCCTTGCCTGTTCATTGTTAAACTTTAATTCCCATATGGCCCTGCTGAAAGAAAAAAAAGCAATAGAAACCATCATGGAAATTCTAATAGTTTCCACTATAAATACCGTTACAAACAGTCAGCTAACCATTAATACCCTGACCATTACCATGATTGGTCCTTAATGGTATCTACTAGAAAAGGTAACATAACAAGGTAACAAATGACCAGTAGAGACCCACAGGGACCATTACAGTTTCCATTAAAACTAATACAGTTGAAATTATAACCATTAAAACCATTACAAATTCTATGGGGGTATCTATTATTTAGTTTTTCTTCAGCAGGGGAGTTTGGTTACTAACTCCAATCACAGGAAAAAAAAACCCATAACAAAAAATGTAACTCAGTGGAGAAACCAAAGTGCACCCAGAGCGGTGTCCTGCATGATATAATCAAGCAATAATCTTTACTATGCACTGTGGCATGTTTCAAAATAGTGAGCAGGCCAAGCTGACCTTGATTTTGGAACAAGACGACAAGAGGAAAATATCTGAAAATATATGGATGTGATCAGACTGTTAGGAGCAACAGCTAGTCAACAACTGCATAATAATTTTTCTTTTACTTTGTCTGTTGTAACCTATTATCCTTTTGGTTATTTCAAATAGAAACTATTTTTCTATGATGTATGTATTTTCAGGTGAATGTTGTTAATTATACAAAGTGTCTGAAAAGTCAGGAGCGAAAAGGAATATGTTGAGCAAATATGTCGATCTGAATATGCTGAGTAAAACATCTAACATTACTAACAAAATACTGACCGGGCCAAACTGACCTTGATTTTGGAACAAGATGGCAAGAGGAAAATATCTGAGAGAATGTGAATTTGATCAGACTATATGACTACATCTCAGAATTTTGTTTGTTAGTCAAAACAGCACCTGTGTTAAGTCGTAAATTGTTAACTGTAAATTTTATTTAACTGATTTAATTATAAGTTGCTCAACTAAAATACTGCAAAATGTACATATATAAGTACATATATGTGACGCTGTAAAAAATAGTAAAGTTTACTTACTTATTGCAACCGAATCCAGCTTAGTCTGACCAGCTACCAAGAAACCGAGGCTGAGATGGTCAAGCTGGTAGACCTTTTTTGCCACCTGGTAAGTGCTACTAATGCTACATTATGGACAAGTTATTTTTAAGAAAATAACACAACAGCAAGGCAAGGAAATCTCAAAGGTTCATTTATCATTTTAGACAAGCAATAAAAAAAGTGAAAAATAACTTAAGAGATTACCAGATGGATCAGCTCGGCCTGTGTTTTGGTAGCTGGCCAGAGTACAGACTGAAGTACTGAAGTGAATTGTTCTTTAGAAAAACTGGAGTTTATTTATTGTCCACATCCATCTATCCATCCATCCTTCCATCCATCGATTTTCTATACTGCTTATCCTACTGGGTCACGGGGAACCTGGAGCCTGTCCCAAGGTGCATGGGGTACACCCTGGACGGGGTGCCAGTCCATTGCAGGGCACACTCAGATACACATTTGGACACTTTGGGCATGCCAGTCAGCCTACCATGCATGTCTTTAGACCGGGGGAGGAAACCGGAGTAACCCCACAGCACGGGGAGAACATGCAAACTCCGCACACACAGGGCCGTGGCGGAAATCGAACCCCCAACCCTGGAGGTGTGAGGCGAACATGCTAATGACTAAGCCACCGTGCACACTATTAAACATACACTCACCGTGTTTGAATAGAAAGGCTGTCTGACGTGTTATATTATGTTCATAAAAAAGGTTAGAGGCAGAACACACAGTCATTGCCCTCTGACCTCTGTGATGACCGATGTAGGCTATGTTGACCTGTCAGAAATGCGACAAGATCCTTGAGATGTAGACAACAATACAGTAAAAACAATCAAAATGATACAAAACCTAATTTGTTTGACAAAAATAACAACAACAAACTTATAAAAGACATACTGGATTAAGGATGAAGGGAAAGGATCTATTCAGGGTGCTCTGAGTCCAGTCTGTGATGTTCCTACTTATGTCTGAGAACTAGGCAGTGATGATCACTTCACAAGGTAAAAAGTGTCAAATGGATGGAAAGGATGAATTGTGATGTGACATATGAGGACAATCAGTTTCTTCATTTTTCTTTAGCCTATAGCCCCAATCCAGGGTGTCCAAGTCTATCAGCCCGTATTGTCTACTCCTCTGTCAAGGGTATGAATAAACTCAGAATCACAAAGCAGGTTCTCATGGGACAAAACATTATATTTCAGAAAAAATTAAACCTCTTTATGTGAGATAAAATAACTGTGACAAATTCCTTCTGAAAGAGCCCTTCTCCTACCTGAGTCAGAATCAAATTTTAAAATACTCTGAAGGGACACGGCTAACATAATACACCATACAACACTGCACAGTGATGAAAAAAGATGAGAACTCTCAGGCAAGCAGTCGGAATGTGTTATGTGAGATGTTCTCCACAGCTGTCTTTCTGTAACCCCTCTATCTGCAGCTGGCACTTTTGTTGAGGATAGATGGACAACCACTTGGCAGTGTGAAGGCTCTTGCCAACTGAGGAACTCATCATTTTTGCAGTGTTCTCTGAGCAGTAGGTCTTCATACGGTACATGTTGGCTTTGCTCTCGCAGCAGCCCATGGAGCTTAGCAGAATGAATGAATCTTTCCTGAAGGCCTTGGTGAAGATGGCATAGAGGAAAGGGTTGGCACAGGAGTTGATAGGATAGAACAGCACCAGCAGGATCTTGGAGTTGGTGACTGTGATGAGGGGCACCTTAAAGGCAGCTGAGATGGCAAAGAAAGAGATTGGCGCCATGCAAAGAAAGTCGGTGAAGATGAGCACGGCCATGCGCTTGGCGATTTTGGCATCAGCAGCACGGCCAGGCACTTCAGGGTGCCGTACAATCACATAGATCCGCACATAACAACCACAAATCACCACAAAAGCCCCCACATTGAAAAGCAGCAGAAGAATGACATAAGCCTGGGCCAGAGGTGTTTCAATGTCCATGGGCAGACACATGCTGACCTTGCTGTAACTACTTATGCCCACGAGTGGAAGTAGTGCCATGCCCAGGCATAGCAGCCAGCCAGCAACCATTATTACAGCAGCTTGGGGCAGAGCAAGTCGACGCTCTAGCTGCATGGCATGGGTGATGGTGTACCAACGTTCTATGGTGATCGTAGACAGTGTGTAGATGGACAGTTCTCCACCAAAGACAGATAGAAAGCCTGCAATGTTGCAGCCCACTCCTGTCTGCCATTCAATGGCATGCTGGCTATAGTAGCCGCGTGTCCTCAGGTCCACAATGGCAATCATGAGAAGGTAAACACCAATGCAGAAGTCGGCGAAGGCCAGGTGACACATGAGGAAGCGTGGCACAGTGAGTTTGCAGCGGCTGGCGAATAACACAAGAAGCACAGTCAGGTTGCCAGCAATAGCCAGGATGTTGATGAACCAGATAGCCACACGGAGGAACCCAAACCCAGCAATATCCTCACAGGGGTTGAAGGCATCTGCCTCAGGGCTGCACTGGAGGGCTGGTCTGATTTGACAGAAGTCCGGGTACTCAAAGTCCACATTGCCAAAGCTGGCTTCAGATAGTGGATCCAGAATGTCAGAATAGAAAACCTCTTTTCCGGAGCCCCTAAATATATAGTCATAAAGAGAAAAAACAGTGAGTATTGCATAATGTACGCTCAGTTTGGAATAATCAATATAGAAACACATTACTGTACAATTATTTTGTACAGTACAATTAAAACCAAGATACATCCAGACTGGTATCCTGCATGATATAATCAAGCAATAATCATTACTATGCTCTGTGGCATGTATCAAAATATTGAACCGGCCAATCTGACCTTGATTTTGGAACTGCTGTTAACATGTTGTTAATTATACAAGGTGTCTGAAAACTCAGGGACCAAAAGGAATATGTTTTGAAATATGTCAATCTGAATATGTTGCACAAAATCTGCAAAAACATTGTACAGCAACTCAGAAAATAATGCATAGAGCATAAGGGTATATCTTGGCAGTGCTGGGAATATCTAGAGCATATGTTGTAAATAATACATACAAAATTAAGCATATTTTGTTTTGCTTATTGCATATTTTATGGAGATACAGAGACTTCCCACTTAAATTTTTGTGCCTGTTGTTGGGTTTTACAATATCTATATAACCAGCGATAGAATATCTATATAACCATGATGAGCCGGCGGATGGGGGGACGGGGGGTTGATTTATAGGGTCCTGTCTACATGTAAAACTATATTAAAGTAGATGTAAATGCTCAGGTGAGTCTTCAAACATTGCAAACTTTTCGTTCTCTACCAGAAATGTAATGTTACAACTATATAGTCTTATAAACCGTACTTATCTAACGGACTATGGTGTTCACAGTATGAAGATCCATTCCTCTGTGCTGAAGATGGAGACTCCCTGTTGAAGAAGACACATAATAAGAATGTCTGCTAAAGAAAGATCTGCTACCAAGATGCATCAAGCTAGAAGCTTTAGTAATATTTTGTTAAGTAATCTACTGTATGATCAAGATAAATTGTTCACACAGGTCACTATAATTAAACCTCTAAATATAACGATCTCCTACAGAGGGTTTCCTGTACTTCTGATACACCTGACTTATCGCTTGAAAATGAGCTATTTAAAATAATAAGACCATGATTCATTAATAGTTAACTGTGTATCTGTTAACAAAGGGTCTCTATTTGCTAATTTAAGCTAAAAAACAATATATGTATGTAGGTCAGGAGTCCCAAGCATGAATACAGAGAAACAGCAGAGACCTGTGAGTGTCCCAGCTGAGTAGAGCACAGCAGTGGCTCGGGTAGGTGAGATGAGCCTCTCTTAAGCTCTCCAAACTGTTTAGAGGCGGCAATCTCTTTAGCAAAAACGCTGAGCGAGCCACCAGCATCAGCACAGACTGCAGGCCATGAGACGGCAATGTCTCCAGAGCAGTGGAGGAAACATCTCTAAAATAAAATACCAAACTCTGAATAAATACAGCATGCAAAAGAAAGGGCATAGTATAATTAAACAATATATCAAGCATCCATTACATATTTTTTCAAGTCATAGTGTGATCTGTTTTTTTGTGTTTTTTTTGCTTTTTAATTCCTACCTAGTGAACATAAATACTAACTGATTTATCTGGCTAACATAGGACATTTAAAGACTTATCTTGATCAAGTGCCTAAAGTTCTGCAGGATATGACTTACAATACAGATGGGCCCAAAGCTCCCATAAAAGCATCCCTGTGGATTATTTGCAGCTTTCGGTTGTTCTTTAAGGTTCTGTGAAACAAGCAGAAAAGGATTTTAAGTGTCCATGCTAATCTGCTATGGTTCAAAGAAATAGTGAATGTAAATGTTAGAAATGGGCCAGTACTTACAGTTTATCTATTTTTGTGCCATTGAAGGCATGTTTGTATATTTCCCTGAAGCCATTGTTATACAGATTCCTTTGAAAGTGAAACATTACCAGAGGAATATTATTAGGGAATATACTTTTTATATAACATGTACCACCAATGTAACTGATAACATCTATTCAAGAGTGACATACCGAAACACAAATGCCCTTGAAGGCTTTAATAATCAGGGCATAAATAAGCAACTAAAAACTGACCCTGTAAGGACATGGATAATTTAGTTGAGTGACTGACAGAGAGCATAAGATAACTTACATTGTTATGTCTTCAGCTGTCATTCCAATGAAGGCATTTGGTGGGATTGACTGCAAGTGTAGGTTGTCACAGATATCTCTAAAAAGAAAACAATAATGACAGTAATCTCACTTGGAACTGTAATCTTACTATCCTGAGTGTACTTTTGGTGTTTGATCATCCAAACATTGTAAAACAGCAGACTATACAATAGGACTTGATGAACTTAACTTGATCTCTCTCTCTCTCTCTCTCTTACTTTGAACCTTATTACTATTACTAGACTTGCATTAGTTCCTTTCTAGAATGAACTTTCCTAATATGTTCTATTGATCCAGTTGCCCAGCTCAAGTTGTCTTGTGTAACTTGCTAGAAGATTCATCTGATTTTAGAACTGGGAGACACTTTGCTGGTAGTTGGTTAGACTAAACTTGTCAACAACGTTATACAGGATTTATTTGATATGTTACATCAAGGTGAATATTTTTTAGTGTAATCATGGTGAACACCATCAGTCACTTCACTTAATTCCACAATGTAATAATTACATTTATAATGTGTTAAAAAAAAAAAAATGGTGAAATGTGTTGCAACATAGAGCTCACTATCAATGTCCATTAGCCTCTCCTGTTTAGCCCATAAATTATTTTAACACCTGCAGAACTCACAGTATGAAATCGGCTTCAAGAGATCCGATGGCTGTCAAGTCGGGAAACACAACTATCCCGGTGTTGGAGATGCTTCTGTGGAAGTGAAATGCAATCAGCACTGTGTCGCCAAAAACAATGTGCTATCAAAGCCCAGATAACAGGCTTAAGCTGAAAACAGTCCTCCTAGGCTTGCTCAGTTTGGACCTCTTTGTATTTCAAGTAACTCTAAGCAGTGTTGATGATCTTGGTTTGCACAACACCCACACACACAACATTCTGTCAATACATACAAAATATCCTGCATTTATAAATGTTAATATTATATTGTTAGCTTTTTCACTGCACCTACCTCACCTCGATGATGCACAGCATTGTATGGCACATTCAACTGTACATATCTACACTTTATACCACATACAGTTAATATATATTTTGCTGTCTATCTTTTTATATTTATACTTTTATTTATTTTTATTTCTATTTAAGTGAATTCTATTTTTTATGTAAATTCTCTTTTATGTCACCAACCAGCATTTCCCTGCATGGTTTACTCTGTATGGTTGTGTGTGTGTGTTTGTGTGTCCAATAAATTTGACTTGATTTGATTTGGTTTCAGTCCACACCCTCCACTTGGTCTGAGGCCCTTCATCCAAACCTCTCTCCAAAGTGCGAGTGCAGGTTTTTGCTCCACATAAGAAGATACACACCTGAGTCAAGACCAAAAAGCCATCTGAGTAGTTTCTTTGTCGAGCAAACTATGCTGTGTTTGTTATGGATTTTCTTAAAGTGTGGGTGTAAAATTAAAGAACCTATCGTCTTTAATTTATTTATTCATTTTCATATAGTTCATTTACATGTGATTAATTTACATGTGATTCATTAAAGAACCTATCAAACAAAATAATGACCTCTCAAGTAGCAAAGCACAGTGGCATTAGTTCGTTGGTCAATCATCAGCCTCGTTTGTATTTAGATCCCAGGCTTATCACCTACTCCATTAAGCTGCCTATTTGCTTCCTGTTTATTTTATACAGTGCCCTCCACTAATATTGGCACCCTTGGTAAATATGAGCAAAGAAGGCTGTGAAAAATTGTCCTTATTGTTTAAACTTTTGATATTTTGTTTAAAACATTCACAAAAATACTCTGCTCTCATGGATATGAAACAATTGCAAAAACAGCACAGTTTTATCAAAAAATATATTTGTTAAATATAGGTGTGCAACAATTATCGGCACCCCTATGAATTCATATGAGAAAAATATATGGCCTCAGACCAAGTGGAGTGTGCCGACTGAAACCCAATCAAATCAAGTCAAATTTATTGGACACACACACACACACACACACACACACACACACACACACACACACACACACAAAAAAAAACCATACACAGTAAGCCATGAAGGGAAATGCTTTTTACAACTGTCTGGTGACATAAAAGAGAATTCACATAAAAATAGAATTTACTTATATAGAGATAAAAATAAATAAAAGTATAAATATAAAAGCTATAAAAAGATAGATGGAAAAAAGTGTCTTCAGTTTGCCAGACACTACTGGAACTTCAAATGGGATTGGGTTCTATGATCAGATGAAACCAAAATAGAGCTTTTTGGCAATAAACGCCAGAGGAGGTTTTGGTGCACACAGAGATGGAGCCATATGGAAAAGTACCTCATGCCCACGGTTAAATATGGTGGTGGCTCTTTAATGTTTTGGGGCTGTTTTTCTTTCAGAGGACCTGGACATTTTGTTAGGAGACATGGCATCATGGACTCTCAAATATCAACAGATATTAAATGAAAACCTGACTGACTCTGCCAGAAAGCTTAAAATGGTCCGTGGTTGGATCTTCCAGCAGGACAATGACCCAAAACAAACATCAAAATCAACACAAAAATGGTTTACTGACCACAAAATCAAGGTCCTGCCATGGCCATCCCAGTCCCCTGACTTAAAACCCATAGAAAACCTGTGCGGTGAACTGAAGATGAGAGTCCACCAGCATTTGAAGAATCTGGAGAGATTATGTATGGAGGAATGGTCTCAAATCCCTTGTCATGTATTCTCCAACCTCATCAGGAATTATAGGAGAAGACTCAGAGCTGTTATCTTGCCAAAGGGACGTAGCACAAAGTATTGACTAAAAGGATGCCAATAATTGTTGCACACCTATATTTTTTGATAAACCTGTGTTGTGTTTGCAATTGTTTCATATCCATGAGAGCAGAGAATTTTTGTGAATTTTATAACAAAAGATCAAAAGGTTAAACAATAAAGACAATTTTTCACAGCCATATTTTTCACATATTTACCAAGGGTGCCAAAATTAGTAGAGGGCACTGTGTCATCCACTTGTATGGGCCACCCATGCACATGCAAAATAACTGATAGACATGGAAGAGAAATTCTTTACTATTTAATACAATGATTACAGAGCCCAGGACAATCACATTTTTTAATCATACTGTCCATTTAGTAGTAAACTACAATTTATCCAAGCTTTAATGGGGGCTATCTTCAAGTTACATACAGTGAAATCCTACCAAGAAACAAAGACTGACTTTATTGCCACATATAGATGTAACATTCAGTAAAATTCTTTTCCTCACATATCCTAGCTTGTTAGGAATCTGGGGTCTGAATGCAGAGGCAGGCATTGTACAGCTCCCCTGGAGCAGAGTGGGTTATGGCTCTTGCTCAGGGACCCTGCAGTGGCAGCTTGGCAGTGCTGGGGCTTGAACTCAGTTCTGATCAGTGGCCCAGAGACTTAAACAGATGTTTCAAATAAACATTAATACTAGTACAGTATGCAGTGAGAGACACTAAAATATAACTGCAGCATACCAATAGTGTAGTCAGAAATATAAACTGAAATGTACCTATAGAGATGCATGGTGTGCCACAACTGAAGCTTGTCTCTTTTCAGTGAGTCAGAGTAATTTGTTCAGCTCATCAATAAGAATCGACTCTTTCGTCTCTTAAACAGATTCTTGACAGTTTTTTCCCCAAATCCAGCTAGAAGTTGTTCTTTGCCTAGCTATTGCCTTATTATTCAAAAAAGTGTACATTCTGATTAAAACATTATAATTTACATTGTGTTTAAAAAAGGGCGCACGGTGGCTTAGTGGCCAAGTGGTTAGCACATTTGCCTCACACCTCCAGGGTCCGGGGTTCGAGTCCTGCCGGAGCCATGTGTGTGCGGAGTTTGCATGTTCTCCACGTGCTGCGGGGGTTTCCTGCGGGGGTTTCCTGCGGGTACTCCGGTTTCCTCCTCCAGTCCAAAGACATGCGTGGTAGGCTGATTGGCGTGTCTAAAGTGTCCGTAGTGTATGAATGGGTGTGTGAGTGTGTATGTGATTGTGCCCTGTGATGGACTGGCACCCTATCCAGGGTGTACCCCGCCTTGTGCCCGATGCTCTCTGGGATAGGCTCCAGGTTCCCCGTGACCCTAAAAAGGAGTAAGTGGTAGAAGATGGATGTGTTTTAAAAAAATCTATTTTAATAAATGTAAATCCTCAGGATAGGCAGCATGGTGGTGTAGCAGGTAGTATTCCCACTTTACAGCTCCAGGCCAGTTAATTCTGAGTTCAGGTTACTGTCAATATTTTCCCCATGTCCTTGTGGATTTCCTCCAGTTTCCTCCCATCTCCCAAAGACATGCAGTTGGTGTGTTGGTGACTGTAAATGGACTGTAGGTGTAAAAGTATGCAAATGTGAGTGTTCATGGTGCCCTGTGATGGACGGGAATCCCAGCAGGGAGTATTCCTGCCTTGCTCCCACTGCTTCTGGAACAGACTTCTGATACACTGCAACCCTGACCAGGAGTTAGTAAGCAGTAAGTAGTTACTGAAGATAAATGAATGAATGAATGAAACTAGCAAAGCACTACTGCACTGACAAAAATAGAAAGCCAACAAGCATTGATATTAATATTGTTGTATGTTGTGTGTACAACAGCAAAAGACCACATTGGGTTCAGCATACCTGATAGCCTCAGACTCTTGTCAGTCCCTCCAGGATTTTGATTCTCAATTCTCTTTCATCATCTTGTGTTCGAGATCCACCTATGGGAAGGGCATCCGTACCTGACCTCTGTAGAAGCATCCATTAGCACCAAGTCTGGCTGTGACAGACAGGAGCGCATGTCCAATGCCAAAAGTTGGTTTGCTGACTTGCATTTTTGTCTGCAGGAGGACAAATCCCTCGGATCAGCCTCCGTCAGAAGTGTCTCGATAGCCAGGTTAACTGTGTGGTTAGCCCATGCTCACACTGGTCGTTAGGCTGCCCACCTCCTCTTAAACCATTTTTTCCCTTGCCCTATGGCTGCCTGCCTTATGGACTTGACTGAGCTCTGTGCTTCGCCGCCATGGCGCATACTAAACCGGCTTTGGCTTCAGCCAGGGATAACAAGTTGTGTGCCTGCCCGGCTGCGTGTGGTGCCCTCATCGCAGCTATGAATTCTCATCCCTTCTGTGTGCTCTACATGGGTCTCAAACACACAGAAGAAGCCATTGATTTCAACTGTAGTCACTGCCTAGCGCTTCCCAAAAAGCACCAGCGCCTAAGGCTCAAAGTGGCCGTGACTCAGAGCGTAGATTTTGGACAGTCCGACTCTGACAGGGGAAACAGCTATGACGGTGCGCTTCCGGGGATCTCCCGAGGTGCAGCCTCTCTGAGCTGGGCCGACCAAAGCGACCCTTCTTCCCTCGAGGGCATCTTACCTGGTGAAACCTCCTTTGTTAATGAGCCGCCAGCTCTCAGTGATGAGGACAACATGGGCATTCTAGAGGGTTCGGAGGATGTCTAGGCCATCCCATCTTCTCTAACACCCGAGGCTAATGTTCCCGTGGCCTTACCTCAGCCTGTCCTGTTCAAGTTTTGTGAGTGAGTGGCTGCTCGCCTCAATATTGAATGGCTGGCCCTGCAAAGTGCCACGGACCAATGTTTACAATGGGAAACTCCTGGGACCCTCTCACGGCCTGAGAAAACAGCTCCTCCCAGTCCTCCCCGCATGTGCCAAGCACATGAAACACTTCTGGGGAGACCACAGGGTAGGCCTTGAGGTTAAGGATATATGGCGGCTCTCAGTATGGGTGACCCCCCGCCATTCAGCCTCCATCACCAGACACCTTAACCCCTTCCAAGGTGGCCTGCTCATTCCCCCCAAGCCCATTCTCCCCAGCAAAATGGACCGCATCCCTTCACCAGGCTTCTTACAAGGCCTTGGCTGTCAGGGCCCTCAATGTCTCATTGCTTCTATCAGCTTACCAGGTTGAGCTCCTGGTTGACATGGGGCAGCAACTGGAGAAAGGGTGTCCCTCATCCTCGCTCTGGAAGGAGATCATCACTATTAATGACCTCGTCCTCCGCAATGCACGCCAAGCTTCTCAGGCAAGCGGGCATTCCATGGCCCTCTTAGTGGTTGGGGAGCATGGGCTCAGGTCTCCCCAATAGCGAGAAGTAGCACATCGCAGGAACCCAGTGGCACCCGGCCGGGCCCTTTTTGGCCTCCCCATCGCTTTGATGCAACAACACTGTGACGACAAAAAGAAGGAGGATGAGGCTCTCAAACTGTGTCTGCTAAGGAAATCTATGCTCCGCCAGGACCCCTCTGTGCAGCGCCCTAATCCCAGGATGTAATTTCCAGAATGCTAGCAGACCAAAACCTTGTAACAAGCCAACAGCTCAGCAGGGTAATCCCCCTTCTTCCAGGCCTTGGGGGAGAATCCCCCTTCTTCCAAGCCTTGAGGCTTTGAGTCCACGTTTTCGGGCGGCCATCCCTCTAGACTCCAGTTTTGCCCTAGCTCACCCATCCAAGAGAAGGAGGCTTTCTGTCAGGGGAGTCAGCCCCCCCCCCCGCCTACCAGTGTGTACTCACCAGGTGTTCTTAGTGGCTTCACCATTTACAGTGTTGCCCAGTGTTTTTTCCCCCTCATAGTTCATGTTGGAGAGCCCTGCATCGATGGGGCATTCAGGGAGACCGCATGGCTTCCCACATACAGCTCCCACATATTAATAAAGGATTTGGCCTCAGTGTTCTCCAAAACACAACAAATATTTTTTAAAATATAATGAATTAAATTAATTAGTTTCCAGGAGAAAACATCCCCTGGCAGCCCCACATGTTGCAAACGAGGCACATGCACAGCTCTGAGCGATTCTCTGGCTCAGGTGGCAACACTCACGAATCACATAACAGCTTGGCAGTGTGTGTCAGCCCCCGAGTGGGTGATTCAAACTGTAACCAAGGGATACAGACTTCAGTTTAAGAAGAAACCCCGCATTTTATTGGAATTAGAGAAGGGAGCAATTCGAATGGTTACCCTGCACCTATATCATCAGGGGTTTTACTCCCATTATTTCCTGGTTCCAAAAAGGACGGCTCACTTCGTCCTATTCTGGATCTCTGAGTGTTGAACAAACATTTGAGAAAATACGCTTTTAGAATGCTGACACACAGCACTCTTTCTTGTTTAATTCATCAGAATGACTGGTTCAACGACTGGACAGTCGATCTGAAAGATGCTTTTTTTCTACATAAGCATTTATCCCCCACACAGGAAATTCATTCATTTAGCCTAACAAGGCATACATTACGAATTCACAGTTCTTCCTTTTGGTCTCTCATTGAGTCAGAGAGTGTTTTGTCTGTTTGTGGAGATGGGTTTAGCCCTGCTGAGAATGACAGGTTTCAGGATCCTAGCTTATATAGCAGTTGTTACATGTGACACATCTTGAACAAGGGTGGAGACCTCCTGTCAGGGGGAACCCACTCTATGGAGACTAGCGCCTACACCCACAAGTAGTGGACTTATTGTGGGAGAGATTCGGCCGGGCTACCGTAGATCTCTTCACCTCGCGCGAAAACACCCATTGTCCTATGTTCTTCTCACTAAGGGACAGGGTCGCACCATTCAGCGTAGATGCACTGGCCCATCTGTGGCCCAACGTACTGCTCTAAGCATTCCCTCCCCTTTGCTTAATAGCCCTCACCATTGCCGGGGCTAGAGATCAAAACCTGACCCTCTTTCTGGTGGCACCCAGATGACCCAAGGCGCCGTGGCTGGTGGAGAAAATTCCACTCCTATATGACCAGCCATGGCCCCTCCCATTACACACAGACCTCCTGTCTCAGGCAAACAGAGAAATCTATCACCTCTGCCCAGACAGAGTGGCCCTCTGTGCCTGGCCTGTGAGAGGGCAAACCTGAACGCAATGGGGTTTCCTCCACGTGTGGCCACCACCATACAGAGTGCTAGGGCCTCCTCCACATGTTTCCTATATCACTGTAAGTGGTGTATGTTCAACAAGTGGTGGGATGGGTGCCGCCTGATATTGTATCAGTGTTCGGTTTTGGACATTTTATGTTTTTTTGCAAGACCTTATGGATGGTGGGTAATCCTTTTCCACTATTAAGGTCTACCTAGCGGCTATTGCTAAAAGCCATGTTGGGTTTGATGGTACAGCACCCAATTTCTAAGCATTTCTATCCCATTGGCTTGTGAAAGCTATTACCTTGGCATATGAATCGAAGGGAGTACAGTCTCCAGAGGGCCTCAGAGCACACTCTACTAGGGGCGTGGCCAACTCATGGGCTCTGTTTCAGGGAGTCTCATTGCAGGACATCTGTTCTGCTGCAAGCTGGGCCTATCCCCTTTAGTTGACCATCCCCTGGTTTACAGGGCCTCACTGTGAGTGTGTTGGGCAATCAGGGAGTTACTGTCCATAACCCCAGTTCTCTCAAACATCAAGTGGAGAGACCCACCAAGCTTGCCCCGCTTGCTGCATAAGAAGCGAATTTGCTCACTGAGGAAGAGGAGTGTGTGCAGGTCATTTATGCACTAAGGTAAGGGCTGTGCCCTTACCTGGTATTGGACACATGCTCCTGTCTGTCACAGTCAGACTTGGTGCAATTGGATGCTTCTACAGAGGTCAGGTACGGATGCCCTTCCCATAGGTGGATCTCTCCACTCGATGTTTCACAGAACCAGGGTTATAGACAGTAACTTTTGCGATCGCAGAAATTAACGCATAATCAAGCAAACTCCACAATAGTCAGAGGAGCTTGCAAGTTTTCAAAATTACTACAGATTTTCCACAGATTTGGGCCAAGACATGTCATGTGAAATCATCACAACGCACATTCACTGTGACAAACATCACTGCAAAAAGCACAAAAAAATCATTTACGGACTGACTTGTTCTTGGATGACAAGCATGGAACCTGATGTGGTCTTCTGCTGTTGTCCACCTCAAGGTTTGATGTGTTGTGTTCTGAGATGCTTTTCTGCTCACCACATTTGTAAAGAGTGCTTATTTGAGTTACTATAGACTTCCTGTCAGCTCAGAACAGTCTAGTCATTCGCCTCTGATCTCTCTCATCAACAAAGTGTTTCAGCCTGCAGACTCACTGCAGACAGGATTTTCTTATTTTACTTTTTTTGCACCATTCTGTGTAAACTCAAAGACAATTGTGTGTGAAAATCTCAGGAGATCAGCAGTTTCTGAAATACTCAAACCAGCCCATGTGGTACCAACATTCATATTATGGTTAAAGTCACAGAGATCACACGTTTTCTTCATTCTTGTTTTTTACATGAACATTACATGAGGCGCTTCACCTGTATCTGCATGACTTTTTGCATTGCACTGTAGTTAAAAAAAATCTTCTCAGTTTTTTGCTTGTGCCTTCATCTATTCATTATGCTGGGCATTACTTAGAACAGGTTACGGCAGGTAAGCTGCAGACCTCGGATATATGTAAAAACATGGTGCTCACAGGTATCTCAGCTTGGGTAGATTGTTGAAGGCCCGCTGGTGGATATGGACCAGGCTCCGTGTGTTTTGGATTGATCTGTGAATCAATCATAGATGACAATCCAGCAATAAATTTCATGAAGAAACATGAACAACAGCGTGTACCTGTCAAACAATGAAACTATTGGTACATCAAAAGACAATAATCTTTAAACACTCCTGTCTTTAAAAAATGTATGATCACATGGTGATAGTGTACTTTTTCTTAAATGAAATGGAAATTAATAGAATGGAAACTAAACAGCATAAATAAAAACACTGATATAACAATTACAAAAAGTATAAGAATTTTAGCAATATACCAATCATGATACTGTTTCTACTTGTTATACATGTACTATAGCATTATAGGATTTTTTTCTGATAATGTGAAGATGCACTGTCACTGGTCCTTAATAACACTTACATCTCTGAGAGGTTGAGAAGGTTGTTGAAGGCCTGGGTCTCTATGGTTTCGAGTGTGACACTTTGAGCAATTTCTCTGAAATGACACAATAGATAATAAACAAAAAGATTTTAAAATTAGTGCATTTTACATCATTTTACTGACACTTCAGCTCCCATGCCCTCTGTTGACCCTGTTCTATCTTCTGGCACCACAGTGTCCAAAACCTGCCACTAGCCTTTATGTCTCACAATGTCTTGACCTTACTGAACCTCACTCTTAGTTTCTTGGTTTTGGATTTGAAACTGTTTTTGAAAGTTCTGCCTGTAGTGGCTTCTTGGCAATGCACTAATAAAGCCGAAGCACAGACGGTCATATTTAGAGTTAGAAACATAATGACTATTCATTCAAGAATATATTGGCAATAGAGTATACTAGACTCCAACTGGATGTTTATTCCAGTGCCTGCATCTTTTCATTCATATAATAGTTTTAAATTAAATAATAATAAAAAAAAATATCTTACTATTATGTTATGTCATATTACATTTCACACCAAAGAAAACAACCCTATTTCCTTCTTCAGTCTGCATTTCATATCACAATTTTTTTTTCATGCTTAAAGGCAAGCGTTTGTGTTTAATGGCGGTGGTCTAGACACTACTGAAACACTCTGTCCTGGACACATCTACTCAATGATCAAATCGTAAAGGATACTCACATTCTTTTGACACCTCGCAGTCCATCGAAGCTGAAACTGGGAATTGTCCTTAAGTGGATATAGTTCAGAACACTAAAAGAAAATTACATGCATTGTTAATAACTGTTTACTTATAAGAGATACCATGTTAAAATGAGGCAAAAGCAATCAAGCATTACAGGCCTGGCAGAGCTACAGCAGTAAAGATATCCAGTGACTGGTGATGTCTATAGACTAAGGCAGTCATTAACTGAAAAAGTTTTGCAGTAAAATACAAAACATAACAATTTTACTTAAGATTTTGTTCATTTTTCCAGTTACTTACGCAGATGTGAGATTCTACAAGTATACTGTAGAACAGAGAGCAAAAAAATGTATTACCTACTTGCATAGTCAAGTAATAGTCCATTAATAATCCATTGAAGTATTAATGGTCCATTTAAGCTTTACTAAAACAACATACTCATCATTCTGACATTTCCTTTTCATGTCATTTCTTTGGCTGCAGCAAGCCTGGTGTCTATGTACTCAATGATTTTATGATGTTACTTTAACAACTTCAACAAGACCTTGACGCATACTATGAGCTGTTTAATGATTAAAGCCTTGAATGACTATTTATTTGTAACTTGACCTGTCCGTCATGTCTATTCTACACTGCAACTTCAACAACTCTGATGCCAACAACCATTCGGGTTTTTTTCCTCCATCACCTGTATGCAATTGCTTGTACAGCACTGTAAAAGCTATTAAACAGTTTTACCACGTTCTTTTCACACAGTGTTTTATAAACTAGCCTCAAGGAAGTCTGAGTCAGCAAAGGATCAGCCAACTTGATAAGAGGTAATCCGACAAGGTCTTCAGTCTCACTGACACTGATAGTACTGTGGATGTTTATATACCATTTGATATAGACATGACTGCATCAGACATTTGTGTATCTGCCACCCTTATACATACACAGCCAAATATTTCAAACAAAATAACATGGCCAGAAAATGCCATGAAACAAAATGCATTAATAGTAAACAGGAGGAAACAGATGAAACACTCTGTGTGTATATTCTTATCAAAATCACTTTTGTTTCAGGACAATAATAACTCACTAAAAAAAGATTACCACTGAAACTAATTTAAAGAATCGTGTATTCAGTGTTTATGTTTCATATGTTCTCACTTGCTTGCCTTATTAGAAGAGAGGACAGGAACTGATCGAACCACATTCATAGCCTACATAATTTTAACTTCAGTACTGATATCAAGTATGGTGTCACAATGCCCAATACCAAAATGATACTGTAACAAACAAAATTAAAAACACTTTTTACCATCTGATATTCATCACATGAAAACAAATACAACATGGATTAATTTCTTCTGGGTTCTCCAGTTACACTAAATTGCTGCTAGATATGAATGTGTGATGCAAGTGTGCCTGGTGCTTTGCGATGGGCTGGTATCCTGTTCAGGCTTTATTTTCATCTGGCCCTCAGTGTTCCAGTGACCAGAATACAGCAGTTACTGAAGATGAATGAATGAATGAAAGATAGCAAAACATGGTGCCCAAGCTTTAGAAAGGTACATACATGTAAACTCCATATGAGTGAAACATGTGCATAATACAATGGCAACATAGCTGTCTTTATACAGTATATTGACCTACAATTTCAATTACTGAATGGTTTGTCACCTTGTAGTATTAAAAAAAGAATGGGATCTTTCAACGCTTCATACAACACTGCAGTATACAAGCATATTAACCTACATTCACATATTACAGTCACAGGACTCAAAAGTCATGCACTTTAAAACGTGAAAGAGTTTTGATCTGTTGAACATGCGTATTATTTGTCCTTAGCTTATATAAAGCTAACTGATGCAGAAGGAGATCTACTTCTACAGGATCTCCCATAAGTCTCCATACATAAGGGACTATGTTTGCCAGCATCATGTCGGTTGTGCCTTCGTCAGTGGATGTTTGTGGACGTCCACTTTTTGGTTGGTCTGTAACACTTCTAGTCTTTTTGAATTTGTTAATAAGTTTGGCAACAGTGTCAAGTCAAGTCAAGTTAGATTTATTTATAAAGCTCATTTAAAGACAACAGCAGATCCCAAGCGCCGTATAAAACATTAAAATTCATCACATTAAATAACATTATAACACAAAGAAAAAAAATATGTCGCTTCCATTAAGAACAACTCAGATTCGTTTATCAAAGTGCAAGTTTGAGTCAAAAATAACGCCAAGATTTTTGATATAGTTGTTAACAGAAGAGGACCTAACTGGGCCTCAAGAGCAGAAGAAACAGTAGGGGGGCCCAAAATAATGACTTCAGATTTGCTTTCATTTAACTGCACACAATTGTTAGCCACCGTGTGTGAAGTGCTTCACATCACAACCTTGGGACAGCTTCCTGATCCAGCCGTGAGAATGATTTCAGTGCGTTCGTCTTTTGTCATTCTTAAAGGCTATCTGAAAGAAATATATGTGTATATATATATATATATATATATATATATATATATATATATATATATATATATATATATATATATATATATAGGAAGACATTTTGCTAAAAAGTGTTAATTTCCCCGATATATGAAGACTTTTGAGACACCCTGTATTCATCTTATAGAAATAAATGCTTCACATATATATTCACATCAATATAAAATAGTATAAAGCTGAAAATGAGAAAACTTCCAGAAACATTTCCACAATGGCATGTGATGCTGATAGCATTTTGGGTAACACATAATTTGGATAGTCTGTTGTAGACACTCTACAAACACTCAATTAATCTATGGACTACCAACAACCTCTGACATGACTATCAACAACCAGTCTATTAACTAATTTTACACATCATGTGGATGGTTTATGACTGTTGATGTTTTGCAGACAATCTATATACATCTCATTTCAAATTCATTTCATGTGTATGACCTTGCTACATTTTATGACATGTTCATAATAAAAAGATAAACATTATTTGGTATGTTGAGAATCAGTTGATAGGCTGATTCATGACATATAAATGATTTGTATTAGTAGTTGCAGTGGTGGTCTAGTGGTTAAAAGACTCTGGGCACTACCAGGGTGCCACTGTTGGGCCCTTGAACGAGGCCCTTAACCTTCTCAATGGTGCTGTATTATGGCCATTGCACTGGCACCACCAAGCTACATAATCATGTCACTATGATCAGGCTTGCTTGAACTGACTAGCTCTGAACATACAGTTGTGCCCAAAAGTTTGCATACACCTTGCAGAATTTGCTAAATCTTAATACGGTTAACAAATCATAAAATCCCATGTTGTTTTTTATTTAGTACTGTCCTGAATAAGCTATTTCACATAACAGATGTTTACATATAGTCCACAAGACAAGATAATAGCTGAATTTATAAAAATTACCCCGTTCAAAAGTTTACATACCCTTGATTCTTAATAATCGGGATTTTTATGATCCCTCTTATTTTGTTAACAGTATTAAGATTTAGCAGATTCTGCAAGGGGTCTACAAACTTTTGGGCACAGCTGTATCTAACATTCATCCACATCTGTACCACTTATCCTACACAGGTTTGCGGGGAGCCTGGAGCCTATCCCTGGTGACTGGGGGAGGAAACTGGAGTACATGGAGGAAACCCCGAACCCCGGGAAAACTTGCAAACTGCCTGCATACAAGGCCGAGGCAGAAATCATGCCCCCAACTCTGGAGGTGTGAGGCAAACATGCTAACCACTAAGCCACTGTGCCCCCACCAATATCTAGCATATAATGCTACTGTCACGATTTTCCCCCGTGCTAGCGCTGTAGCACGCAGCATGCTCTGAAACCCAAAAAGTGCGAGCTTGCGCTTCTGGGTTTTTATTGACCTTGATTTTGTTTTCTTTTGACAGGGGTGTTTTGTTATCGTTTATGTCCTGTCTCCGCCCCTGTACTGTCAGTGGCTGTTTCCCATATGTGTCATCATTGTACTCAGCTGCTCTGTGTTTAACCTGATTGTGTTTAGTACATAAATCCCTCTTGTCTCTTTGTACATCGCAAAGTATCATTTGCATTCAGTTTCATGGTTTTGATCCTGTTCTCATTTCTCAATTCCTGTTTAGCCTTGTTTATGCCCGTTTGCCGATCATCTGATCAATTGCCTGTTATTGACCATGCTATTGTATGACTTTTTGGATTTTTCTGCCTGCCTCACTTCAATAAATCTCTTATCTGCACTTGCATCCATCTCAACCTCACATTACGTGACAGAATACTTCGCCGCACTATGGATGCAAAAGAATTTTCCCCTGGTCAAGAAGCCTTATATGAAAGGGAAAAGCCGTCATGGGAGAAGGAGGGGAAATTCTCCCTAATTTGAGCCAACCAGGAGTGGCATCGCAGTAGCCCTCGTTCTGCCACTCATCCTCCCTGTTCAGTTGAGGACGTTTCTCCGCCTCCCGTTGCAACCAAGAGCACCGATTTGCTTCCCTACTCTGTCTCAGATGTCACTAGGCCAGGCTTCTCTACGGATGTCGCTCTGCTTTCCCACGCTGCGGAGGACATTGCTCTGGCTTCCTGCTCAGCTGAGGACGTCCCTCTGCCATCCTGTTCCACAAGCTGACAATCCAGCTTCCCATGACTGGGTGCTGCCTGGGGACCCTGGTGAATCTGCCCCAGCCTCATGCCTGCTCCTCAGCTCCTTGAGGAGCCTGCTATCTGTGGGACAATGCCTGCCTCGGAAGCTGAGGGGCTGTGAAGACATTTTGCCCAGAGGGCCAGGACCGCCAGGGGATGGAGTGTTTTTTCTGGCGCTCCGGGAGTAGCACCTTTAGAGGGGGGATTTCTTTTCGCACTAGCGCTGTAGCAAGCAACATGTTCTGAAACCCGAAGCACAACCTCACGCTTTCGGGTTTTCAACGACATTGACTTGGTTTTCTTTTGACACTTGTGTTTTGTTATGGTTTATGTCCTGTCTTCGCCCCTGTATTATCATTGGTTGTTTCCCTTTTGTGTCATCATTGTTCTCAGCTGTTCTGTGTTATCCCCCTGATTGCATTTAGTATATAAACCCCTCGTGTCTCTTTGTTCGTCTCAAAGTATCGTTTGCATTCAGTAACATACCAAGCCTTTGATCCTAGTCCTTTTGTTTCATGGTTTTGATCTTTGTTTCTCGATTACTGTTTAGCCTTGTTTATGCCTGTTTGCTGATCGCCTGACCAATTGCCTGTTTTTGACCACGCTATTGTTTCACATTTTGGATTTTTCTGCCTGCCTCTCTTCAATAAAGCTCTTATCTCGCAAAGCTGCTCCACTATCTGTTTGTTGATAGCTTTGTTCTAGAGACCCAAAGTAAAATGAGGAATCTTGGAGTAATTTTTGATACCAGCCTCACATTTGATTTTTTTGTTCAGAGCACTGTGAAGGCATCCTTTTTTCACCTCAGAAATATAGCTAGAAGGTGCCCAATGCTAAATTTCTCTGTGGCTGAAAACTGATAAACTCATTTGTTGTCACTCGGCTGGATTACTGCAATGCCATTTTAGCCGGAGTTTCTCAATCCACAATCAACAAATTGCAATATGTTCAAAACTCTGCCACCAGGATCCTGATGGGATCCAGGATATGTGAACATATTACTCCTGGCTTGGCTCCACATTACTTATCTGATTTATTAATCCCTTACACCCCAAATCGCAGACTACACTCCTCACAGTGCAATTTGTTAACTGTTCCACAAACCCGTCTAAAATCTATAGGTGACAGGGTTTTTTCTGTCTATGCTCCTTCACTTTGGAACTCTCTACCTCCTGAACTCAGGGAAGCTCAGACTTTTGGCATTTTTAAAGCTCTACTCAAGACACACTTTTTTAAACTTGCATTTGACTGCAGATGTCTTTTTTTTATGATTATTTCATAATTATTATTATTATTAACGTTGTTGTTGTTCTTATTAACTTTTATATGTTTTATTTTTCTGTGTACTGCTTATTTTGTGTACAGCGCATTGAGAAGCTGCTTTTAAAGGCGCTTTATAAAATACAGATGATTATTATTATTATTATTATTATTATTATTATTATTATTATTATTATTATTATTATTATTATTATTATTATTATTATTATTAGCGCACGGTGGCTTAGTGGTTAGCACGTTCGCCTCACACCTCCAGGGTTGGGGGTTTGATTCCCACCGTGGCCCTGTGTGTGCGGAGTTTGCATGTTCTCCCCATGCTGTGTGGGTTTCCTCCGGGTACTCCAGTTTCCTCCCCCAGTCCAAAGACATGCATGGTAGGCTGATTGGCATGTCCAAAGTGTCCGTAGTGTATGAATGGGTGTGTGATTGTGTATGTGTTTGTGCTCTGCGATGGATTGGCACCCTGTCCAGGGTGTACCCTGCCTCGTGCCCAACGCTCCCTGGGATAGGCTCCAGGTTTCCCCGTGACCCTGAAAAGGATTAAGTGGTACAAAAGATTGATGGATGGATGGATTATTATTATTATTATCTGCCCTTGCATCCGTCTCAACCTCCCATTACGTGACAGCTACAATATAATAAACATGAATGATACATCTGCTCTTGAAGAAAGTTGTGTTAAACTACTCTGTTACTAAGAGCAAAAAAGTATCATTCAATTCAAGAAATAATATATATATATATATATATATATATATATATATATATATATATATATATATATATATATATATATATATATGGACTGTCACTTGACTCAAATACAGAAGTAACCGACCTCTCTTAAGAGTTTATTTTTGTCCCAAATTTACGAATCACATAGTATAGGAAATGTTTCTTTCCTATATAACACAACACAGTGGGAGCCAACATTTATTGTTATAATTGAAATGTGAGACACACAAATCATGAAAGGTGTCTTCCAAATGAGCTCATGTCAAATGAGAAAACTGTCCATGATTTTATCAAAGCTATGAAATTAGTGTAAGAAATTAGTGTCTTATTAGGGGTCAAATAATATTGTATACATCATATGCCAATAAAGAGTGTAAGAAGGAATTACAAGCACTGTCACAATCCATACTAGATTTATATAGACAATATTCTGAAGCGCCTACAGCCTACTTACTTTAAAAAAAAAAAAGAGTTGACTTGCAGACTATTTTAATCTCAATTTAATCTAAATTTACTCTTATTTACAACTCATGCAGAGCAATTAATATTTAAGACGCATGGTCTTTACTATGAGCGTGGAGACAAATCAAGCCGGCTTTTTGGCTTACCAGCTGAAATGTCCAGCTGCTTTGCGTCTTATTCCTCAGATAAAAGACTCTAAGCAAACTTTAACAAGCAGCCAAAAAAGAAATTAACAATATATTCACAAACTTTTATTCCTTCATAATATACTTCAGAATTCCCTACCAATTCAACAGATATGGAACATTTCTTAAATAATCTAGACATTCCAACTCTACAGTCAGATAAGGTAGAAGCTTTATATTTAGATGTACTCGAGCTGTAAAAAAAAATCAGTAAGATCATCATGGCAATGAGCATCCCCAGGCCCTTTTGAGTTTTATAAGAAATTTAGGGAAAAACTTGTGCCAATTCTTCTCGAGGTGTTTATAGAATCTTTGGAATCAGGTTCCATGCCACCAACGTTTTCACAAGCATCCATTTCACTCCTTCTCAAAAAAATAAGGACCTGATTTAATGTGGATCATACCGTCCTATTTCCCTTCTAAACACAGACACTAAAATTCTAGCTAAGATCTAGCTCTAATATTCACAGACTAGCTAACATCTGTATATGTATATGTATGTGTACATAAAAGTATTTGCCTGAACCTTCTCTGAGTCCAGAGATTATTATCTCTTTGGATGCCTAGAAGGTTTTGATTGAATTGAATTTCAAGCAAATTGAAATTGGCCATATTTGTTTCTAGCTTTAAAAGAAATTGTTTCAGCAACATCTGTGTGTTAAATTACTATACCACTCACCTTTGGCATCCATTCAAACCAATTATTCTCAATCTATTTCCCATTAACATGATGCACTCATCAAAGATGCACATGGTCCCTCAAAGATCGCAATGAACCTCTTTCAATACCACTGAAATCAAACACATTGTTTCAAGGAATCAAAAAAGGGGGTATTGAACATTGCATGTCTTTATACTTTATATTTTTTGCTTTATGTTAGTGATGCCATGACTAGTCGTCCCAGGATTATATTATTATTGGGTCGGTTTAGAACTTTTTTGGATTACAATTTAAATCTCAAAAAAAAAAAGTGAATGCTTTCCATTAATAATTCAGCCTTGCGGATCCAATAAGAATCACTGCCTTTTTGTTTCTCTCAAAAGGGCTTTAAATATCTTGCAATACATATGACACAATCTTTCTCTTCTTTGTTCAAAACCAATTATAAATTTCATTTTAAAAAAATGAGGGCTGAGCTGGAGAGGTGGCGTAGTCTTCCCCTTACTTCACATGGAAGAATACATTCAGTGAAGATGATAATACTTCAAGTTTCTTTATTTGTTTCAATCCTAACCAGCTTTTTGCCCAAATCTTTTTTTCTGTTCAATCAATCAGTCTATATCTTCCTTTATCTGAAAAAAATAATGTTCTTATAAATAATAAATAATAATAAATATATTCTTCAGAAGATATGTAGGTGGTTTACATGGACAGCAATAATCTAATTATTGACCTTATTCTTTGTCAAAGACAATCTTGTGATTAAGGTGTTTACATGAGTCGCTTTTAGAATATTCCTTTCATGTTCCTGTTTTACATGTTATAGAACATAGATCGATTAACAGTACACGTCATTATGTCACCACGCCACGCTGTCTGATGTTCCCTCCAGAATTTCACGTATCAACATACAGTGAGGGAAAAAAGTATTTGATCCCCTGCTGATTTTGTACGTTTGCCCACTGACAAAGAAATGATCAGTCTATAATTTTAATGGTAGATTTATTTGAACAGTGAGAGACAGAATAACAACAAGAAAATCCAGAAAAACGCATGTCAAAAATGTTATAAATTGATTTGCATTTTAATGAGGGACTGAAATCCTGCAGCGCCCGCAAGGTCCCCCTGCTCAAGAAAGCACATATACATGCCCATCTGAAGTTTGCCAATGAACATCTGAATGATTCAGAGGACAACTGGGTGAAAGTGTTGTGGTCAGATGAGACCAAAATGGAGCTCTTTGGCATCAACTCAACTCGCCGTGTTTGGAGGAGGAGGAATGCTGCCTATGACCCCAAGAACACCATCCCCACTGTCAAACATGGAGGTGGAAACATTATGCTTTGGGGGTGTTTTTCTGCTAAGGGGACAGGACAACTTCACCGCATCAAAGGGACAATGGACGGGGCCATGTACCGTCAAATCTTGGGTGAGAACCTCCTTCCCTCAGCCAGGGCATTGGAAATGGGTTGTGGATGGGTATTCCAGCATGACAATGACCCAAAACACACGGCCAAGGCAACAAAGGAGTGGCTCAAGAAGAAGCACATTAAGGTCCTGGAGTGGCCTAGCCAGTCTCCAGACCTTAATCCCATAGAAAATCTATGGAGGGAGCTGAAGGTTCGAATTGCCAAAGGTCAACCTCGAAACCTTAATGACTTGGAGAAGATCTGCAAAGAGGAGTGGGACAAAATCCCTCCTGAGATGTGTGCAAACCTGGTGGCCAACTACAAGAAACATCTGACCTCTGTGATTGCTAACAAGGGTTTTGCCACCAAGTACTAAGTCATGTTTTGCAGAGGGGTCAAATACATATTTCCCTCATTAAAATGCAAATCAATTTATAACATTTTTGACATGCGTTTTTCTGGATTTTTTTTGTTGTTATTCTGTCTCTCACTGTTCAAATAAATCTACCATTAAAATTATAGAATGATCATTTCTTTGTCAGTGGGCAAACGTACAAAATCAGCAGGGGATCAAATACTTTTTTCCCTCACTGTATATGGCTTTGTTTATGATGAATCAAGTCTTCCCCTTCATGAAGTCTTTGTCTGATTGGCCAAATTTAACATGGTGCTAAAGTGGTGGCTGCACTCATTTGCATTCATTTGAGCTTCGGTAAACCATACACCTAACCCCTACCCCAGCAACTGCAACTTAGCTAACATTTTCAGTACTTACTCAGCTATTTGCTAATTAAAGTTGTGTTGTTTGTAAATGAACAATTACTCAAAACAATAGCAATAGGTAGTAGTCTGATAAGTATTTATACAATTACAGTACTTGTGCTGTTCACACTCATTAAAGTAGTTTTCTTCCTTCATTTTACTCCAGTTAGGTTTTATGTAGATGTTGAAAAAAGACATTGGTATTGCATGAGCATAAACATTTTCTTTATATTTAAAAATGTAAAAATTAAAAGTCAATGTCTGTTTGCTAGTGATGTGCAGTCACACACTTACTCACTCACACCCATGGGCAATTTAAAGTAGTCAATTAACCTACCAGCATGTGGACAGTTGGAGGAAACTGGAGAACCTGGAGGAAATCCACACAGACATGGGGAGAACATGCGAAACTTCATTAATAACTTGAAATCATGATCAAACTGTACCTGTAACCCCAGGGGAGAGGAAGTTAACACAAATTAGACAAAACTCTAACAGGGAGCTTGTGAGTAGTCTGATAAGTACCACTTTGACTCCCTTTTGATTGCATAGAGAGTGTTCTTTGTTCTTTGAGAGAAACTACCCATGTGGTGTTTTTGCTTTGGGCACAGTTAATAATTAATTGATGTTACACTGACATTTTAACCTACCATACCATACATAATTCTTGATGGAAAGAGATTTGATGTGCTATATGAACATACATACACAACACAAATGTGTACACTCAGAAGTGACCATGTTTCTTTGCATTCAGCTGCAGATATTTTTCTATTTCATCAGTGTTGGCACATCATACATTCTCCACTTACTGAGGATTGTCATATATCAGGAAACTCTGGACCCCAGTTCCCATCAGCCACTGCACTGCACTACATGTCACATGAACACCTGCACCTGATTGACGTTTTGGTAATGAGCACACTTGTGTATATATAGCCATTGTTTGCACTGTTTCTCTGTCTTTCGTTGTCTTAGACTACCGTGTTCCCGTGTTTTGTTTCATTCAGCGTCTTTGTTTTGTTGTTTTGTTTGTTTGTTTGTTTGTTTAAATTAAACTTTTGAATATCTGTGATTGCTTCTGAACCCATACTTGAGTTGTGACAGAACGAAAGACATACGATCGGAAGCAGCAGATTGCCAGGATGGAGAACTGGAACTGGGGCGTCAGGATGCCACTGATGATCGTGGAGTACATCGCCACGCTACACCAAGAGGCGGGGGAGTACCAAGCAGTGCTACGAAAGCAGCAGGTCACCAGGAATTACCTGGCCTTCAACTCACCTCCCATGTTCACAGAGGACTACGCCATGCCAACAGGAGGGGGAGTCTGTGGTCGGGCTAATACCATCTCCCACCCTCCCTCCCCTATTATGGATTTAGTTCAGCAAGCAGAGTCAGCGGAGAACGAAAGTCAGCCTCCCTGCTCGTCTGAGGACGCCACTCAGCTTTTTGGTTCAGCTGAAGACGCGGCTCCGTGTCCTGACATACCCAATACTCCCCTCTGTTCAACAACCCTGCACTCAACGCTGCTGTGCTTTCCTGCCCAGTTGAGGTCGTCACTCTGCCTTCATGTTCAGCTGAGGACGTCGCTCTGCCTTCATGTTCAGCTGAGGACGTCGCTCTGCCTTCATGTTCAGCTGAGGACGTCGCTCTGCCTTCATGTTCAGCTGAGGACGTCGCTCTGCCTTCATGTTCAGCTGAGGACGTCGCTCTGCCTTCATGTTCAGCTGAGGACGTCGCTCTGCCTTCCTGCACCGCTGAGGATGCCGCTCCGCCTCCCTGTTTGACTGAGGAGGTCGCTCTGCTTACCTGCTCGGCTGAGGACCTTGCTCCGCTTTCCTGCTCTGCCGAGGACGTCGCTCTGCTTTCCTGCTCTGCCGAGGACGTCGCTCTGCTTTCCTGCCCCGTCGAGGACGTCGCTCTGCCTCCCTGCTCCACTGTGGACGCCGCTCAGCCTCCTAGTTTTGCTGGGGACATTTTGCCCAGGGGGCCAGGACCACCAGATGGGAGGGCGTGTATTTTTTGGGGGGGGGAACCCATCCTTGATTCGTCACAAGGATGAATAACCTGGATGGGAAGCAAGTCCATCCCAGAGTACCATTCACACATATTCATATACTCATTCACATCTACAGTCATGTGAAAAAAATAAGTACACCTCATGGAAATTGTTGGCATATTTGGACAAGCAAACATTTGATTGTCTTTGAAAAAGTGTCTATTAATAAAGTTGATATACTTGAACAAAACTACAAGGAAAATTAGCTTTCAATCATTTATTCAATAGAAATATCAATAGATGTGATATTCTTATGTGGAAAATGCAAGTACACCCTTGGCCTCAGATGTTAGTGTTTCCCCCTTTAGCAGAAATTACCTCTTGTAGGCATTTTGTATAATTGTCCACCAGGCTTGCTGGAATTTTTTTTACCACATTTCCATGCAATATTCTTTCAGTTGCAAGATGTTTGAGGGTTTTCATGCATTTGCTGCCCGTTTCAAATCCCCCCACAACATTTCAATGAGGTTCAAATCCGAGCTTTCACTACGCCATTCCATAACCCTCTGTTTCTTTTTTTGAGCCATTCCTTGGTGGATTTGCTAGTGTGCTTAGGATCATTATCCTGTTGAAAGGTCCACTTTCGGTTCAACTTCAACTTTCAGACAGATGGCCTCACATTATCCTCAAGCTCTCTTTGATATGATGGAGAATTCATAGTTGAATCAATGAATGCAAGCTGTCAAGTCCCTGAGGAAGTGAAGCAACACCAAACCATAACATTTCCACCACTGTGCTTCACAGTTGGTATAAGGTGCTTCTCCTGAAAAGTTGTCTTTGGTCTGCAACAAACATGTCTGCTGTTACGGTGGCCAAACAACTCTATCTTTGATTCATTCTTCCAGAGCATATTATTCCAAAAGTCCTGGTCTTTGCCTATGCTCATTGACAAACTGTAGTCTTGCAAAGGATTTTTCCTGCCATGCCTTCCATGCAGGTCAAATTTGTGCAAACTCTTTCTGATTGTAGAAGCATGTACTTTGACTTGAACAGTTGCAAAACTTACTAGCAGATCCACCTGCACTCCCTGAGCAGGTTCTACTCACTGGCACCAAATTTTGTACACCTGATTCTAATTTTATGGATTTGAAGGTGTGATAAATGTAGGGGTGGACTTACTTTTTCCATGTGACTGATCTGTTTTTTGTTCATTTAAATTGTGAAAATTACTACAAAATGTCAATTTTATATGTCATTTGATAGAGGTGTATCATCTTTATTAATAGGCACTGTTTCAAAGAGGATCAAATGTTTGCTTGTCCAAATATGTCAAAAAAAGCCAACAATTTCCATGGATTTTTTTTTTACTTATTTTTTTTATATGACTGTAGGTGGAATTTTAGAGTAGCCAAGCTACCTTCCAGTATGTCTTTGTGAGATGTAAGGAAACTAGAGAACATGGAGGAAACCTATATGGATGTGGAAATGCCACACAGACACTAACCCAAGCTCAGGATACCCACTGTTCCACTGTGCCACCCCCACAGGTTGTTAAACCATCAACTCTTCCATTGTAGCAGAGCTGTCTTCAGAACTATATAACCTGGTAATTTTGCAGATGAGCTCTGTAACCGGTGACAGTATAGATGCAATATGACTGCCACTAGGGAGCGAATTCCAAGGTTGTCTGCAGTGAAAAGGCAGCATGACGAAATGAATATGAGCTGTTTGGTAAATTCACCCATTAAAAATTTTGCATGTTGTACTCATTTATGTGTATCGTTAATTTGTCTGATGGCCTTGACTGATTCTTATCAAGGCTCAAGGTTTTGGGTGTATCAGAGAGAGGAGATGATTTAAAGCTCTCAAGGACATGAAGCACATACATTCCTCACTCTCACCAGGCACTACCTTTCATACATCACTAACAAGCTAGATCCTGAGGACAGCCAGAGATGTATTCAGTTTTGGCAAAACAACTTGACCTCTCTCCACCAGATACTTTTTTTTTCTTACACAAGTCCACAACTCCATTTCTGCTCCTCCTCAAAAGGAAAAGAGGCAAGCAATATATATAAAAAAGACACAAGGCTTTTTCTAAAAGGAGAGAATGGCTTGAAATAGAATTTCAAAGCTAGCAAGAACCAAAAGTGAACACGTCCCGCAACATGTGCCAAATTAAGAAGGTGTGTGAGGATGGTAACGGTTCCATGAGTTGCTGTATCGACAAGCTAGTTGACAGCAAGAAATGTTAGCTACTGTCATTAATATACCTCTGTGGAAATAAAAGCCATAATGGCTGCAAAGGACCTCCAATCTGCAAATCAACAAACTCCAACTTGCTCATTATGACAAATTTCAAACCACTGTCAGGCCAGTGACACAATCTTGTATGGTGGCTGCAAGGATGAAACCTATACTGTTACTTTTAACCACAGATTTAAGAAAAAAAAAAAAACAAATTAATAAGTGGATTACCTTTGTTGTTTTTGTTCTTCCTATTGAATAACTCCCAACAAAAGGAGGCTCATGAGCAGGTACTATGTTTTTTACAATTACCTGCTAAGTGCAAAAATAAGTATAAGCATCATTGTGTAATTATATTTGTCAAACATTAATACTCAACTAAATAACCTGCACAAACAATTTTTTAAAAGTTGATCAGCCTACTATAATTATTAGCGTTTCAAAACATTATTACATTTTTGAGGTATCATGTGTTGAAATGATGAGGCCAGTTTTCCAGTGTGTAATACGAGGTCCATCTTGTATGTCACTATACTGTGCTGATATTTTGGCCATTGCAGTAAGCTTATTGTTCAGGGCACCCATGAAAAAGAAGCCCTATCAAAATAGCTTGCACTGAAACTGATACCCAGATGACACACAGCTCCTTTGAACAGTGTTACTGGGATGATTGTGTTCTCACAGCACTAGCACTAACATAAAAGACTAGTACTAACATGAAGGACTGTTCAGTGCTCATGAGGTTTCACTGTGTTCCTCCTAAAGTATCTTTTTACTACTACTACTAATACTACTACTATTAAAACTACACATACACACACACACACACACACACACACACACACACACACACACACGTCTATTTCTATTCAAAAGAAAGGGCCTTTTCGAGGCTCTTTTATTTTATAACAAAATATTTTTAAATGTCTTTACCTTTTCTTTAACGTTCTAGCACGCAAACATGTACATGATGTCTTTCTTTTGAATGTTTTGGCATTTGTATGTATAAGAAAACAATAGGAGAGGATGAGCCATAGCAAAGGTAAGATGTAAATATAGGAATTGGAAAGTATTTTGGCCAATCTTGAAAACTCCCACACAACGTTCATAATGTGATTAAGGTGTTTACATGTCACCACTACACGTCCATAATGCGACTAAAACAGGAGTACTCCACCTGTCTTAATTAGATTATTGCTTACTTCGATTATGACCTTAATTAGATTAAGGTAAATAAAAATTGCTGTTTACATGGTAGTTTCGTAATTAGAGTATGGTCTTAATCGGATTAAGAGTGGATTATTGTTGTCCATGTAAACGCAGCTACTGAGAATCCAGGCTATCGACAAGAGACCCATCAAGAGAGACACAATCACACACTGCATGCAGCCCCTCCCCCTTTGTGTCACTGTGCTCCCCCATTTCACCCAAATATCCCGTGAGACTGGGCCTCGTGTGGATGGAGCTTCACAACACCCAAATATCATGGTCAGATAAACAACTCAAACATGTCCACCGGGTCCTTCAGCGCCTCCTGCAGCACCCGCTGTACATGAAGGGCGAGAAGCGTGAACTCCACCAACACACCATTTGATTCCTGGGTTATGTGATCAGCCCAGAGGGAGTGTCCATGGACCAGTCGAAGGTGGCTGCTGTCGTCGACTAGCCCACGCCCCAGACAATCAAGGCCCTACAATGACTCATTGGTTTTGCGAAATTCTAGTGTTTTTGCCTAGTCCAGTTTGCTGATCGCCTTACCAGAACTTGCTTTTGACTTTGAACTTGCCTAGTGTTTTGGATTGTTTGCTTGAACTCTCATTAAAGCTGCACTACCTGCAACTGCATCTGTCTCAGCCTCCATTGCATGACATCTATTTGTATTACTCTAATCTTATGACAGAAAACACTACATCAATTTGACTATATTCAAGATATATTTGTTGCCGTGCAGAGCATACCACTATCAGCAAAATTTACCGAGAGTCAGCTTTAGTTACTGTGAGAATGTCTGGATCAGATAAGTGTATCATGTCTATAATGAAAATAATAGGACCATTGCTTAGATAACTGCAATTTAATTTGTACTCTTATACATGAGCTGGGATGTTTGAGAAGAAGCAACATTAGCTAGTTGTTCTGTAAAGGAAAAGATCAAACCTGAGTGGGTCAGGTTGAGCCCCTGGCATATTTATGGCATATATAATACACTAAAGTATGTTAGGGATAATTACCAGACTGCATCTGTGTAATAAAATATTTTATTATTTTAAGTTACAGTTCAGTATGTATGGTTTATTAATTCAGTCTTGGGTGCAACAAAGTTTTGTTCCAAAATATTTTATCTCAGTTGAATAAGTTGTCACAACTTATAGGTCAATGTTGTATAGAACACTAGACATTTAAGATAACATCATCTCCAACATCTAGATGTGTTGTGTTCAAACTGGATAAATTACAACTTTTTCTAATCCTGAAACGATTATTTTAACCGATCCATTGCTCATGTCTCTGAGATGATAGCTCGGTCTCACTGACGAGACACCAGTGAATATGTCTTCATAATATTCGCCCCACAGTTTTCACTTACAGTCTGCCGAATGCGCCGCGCTGTTTCTGCGCCGTGGCTTCAGTCGCGCTGTTGCAGCTGATGGTCTTGATGGCGCACCGGCACATCTCCGGACACACAAAACGCAGACAATCACACTGCCACATCATTAAGATTAAGACGCAAAGCATTGATGTCCTCATTGTGTATGCTTGTCTCCCGTTTTTATCGATCAATACCCTTTCTTGACTGGGTAACGCACAAAGGTGCGAGCGCGCACTGGACAGTTAAATTAGTTCATTTCCATATCTCCTCTACAGACAAAGTGAATCATTAAAGGAAAAACAGGCGTATAAGACGTCGGGTGTACTGTTACAATAGTATTTGAAAAGTGGGTAGCGAGAGAGAGAGAGAGAGAGAGAGGGAAAGAGGCGATCTGATGCGCACTTGGGTAGAGTGTGGACAGGAAATGCATTGCGCTCCCCCTGGTGAGTCGAGTCGAACAGATTGAAACAAATTGACTCAATGATCATTGAACATGAGTACATGAGAACATGAGTTTTTTTAAACCACAAGACTTTCCATTGGCGCCATTACTTTGGGAATGAATCAACACTCTAAAAAAGACACTGGGTATATACAGGACAGAACACATTTTGGGCAAAACTATCCAATCAAGTTGGGTTGTTCATTTTTGTACCCCTGCAAATGGGTTGTTTTTCAACCCAAAGGATGGTTTCATTTTTTTACAAAAACGCTGGGTTAATTTTATTTCATAAATGGGTTAATATTTTCAGGTTTTTTTTTTTTTTTTTTTTTTTACCCAAATATACCACATTATAAACAAATATATCAACATGGTACCTCCTTTATGTATACACAAGAAGGTGTTCAGAAATATATTGCTAGAGCTGCTAAAGTGGTGTTTATATATAGACTTTAAATTACTCAGATAAGTCATATATTTAAGACTAAAACATCCACACACACAAAAACACCAAAAAACACAACAACTGAGTAACCAACTTATGATCCAGTGGGCATTACAAACAAGTAAGCCAAAGGTAACGAAGACTGTAGTGCATTTAGTGCAATATAAAATGGACTGTTATAGCATATTTTTGCTTTTTCTAGTGTACAGTAACAGTTTTATGAATAAATATATTGTACACCTCACCCCACAGTATAATTTGCAACCATTTTCTAACACAATCTGTACAGTATTGATGGTTTATCTGAAGGAATGCAGCATAAGAATTTCATTATACAGTGTACAATTGAACATGACAAAGAGTTCAAGGTGTTGACTCGGCCTCCAATTTCCCCTGGTCTCAATCTGATCAAGCAACTGTGGGCTGTGCTGGACAAATCATTTATGGAAGCTCCATCTCGTAATTTACAGGACTTAAAGGATCTGCTGCTAACGTCTTGGTGCCAGATACCACAGCACACCTTCAGAGGTCTTGTGGAGTGCATTACTTGATGGGTCAGAGCTGATTTGGTGGCACATGTTGGACTTACACAATATTAAGCAGATGGTTTTAATGTTATGGTTGATTGGTGTATATCAATTGAATGAGCTCTGTTTATCATCCAATCATTTCAGTTCAGCATGCAATCAAGTTCATCAATATAAAAAAACTATCACGAATTTGTGATGTGCAGAGACATTCACATGCACGCGTGCTACATGGATCACATATCAGTGTGAGTCTGAAAATGGTTAAGCCTCCAGTCTGCAGTGTCGACTTTGAGGATATGTGCCTCTGACCCTACATCACTGAAATGTTTCAATATGCTGGAGTGGACAAAAACCTATATAAAATGAGGTGACATTGGCGTTGTCCTGCTCTGGATGCCAGCATATGTTACTCCAAAATATGTATATATCTTTCTGCATTAATGGTGCCCCCACAAATGTGCAAGTTACCCATGCCATGGGTACTGACACACCCCCATACCATGACAGATGCTGGCTTTTGGACCTGACATTTATTACAGCTTGGATGGTCCTTTTCCTCTTTGGCCCAGAGAACACAACGGCTGTTTTGTCCAAAAACTATTTGAAACGTTGGCTCCTCGGGCCACAAAACACGATTCCCCTTTGCTACTGTCCATCTCAGATGAGACCGAGCCCAGAGGAGTTGGCAGCTCTTCTGGACAGTGTTGATGTAGGGCTTCTACTTTGCATAGTAAAGCCTTAACTTGCATCTGTGGATGCAGTGGCGAATGGTGTTGAATGGCAAAGGTATACCAAAGTATTCCCGAGCCCATGTCATGATATCCATTACAGACTCCTGACGGTTTTTAAGACAGTAACGTCTGAGGAATCGGAGATCATACGCATTCAGAAGTGGTTTTGGGCCTTGCCGTTCACGCACCGAGATATGACCGGATTCCTTGAATCTTTTAATTATATTGTGCACTGTAGAATGTGAAATGCCTAAAATCCTACCGATTTGTCTTTGGGGAATGTTATTCTCAAAGTGTTGGATTAATCGCTGATGCATCTGTTGGCAGATTGGTGAGCCTCAACCCATCCATGCTCTTGAAAGACTAGGCCTTTGTTGGAGACTCCTTATATACTATGATTAGACGATTGCCTCACCTGTTTCACATCACCTTCTTATTTCAACTTGCCACATTGCTATAAGTCCTAAATTGCCCCTGTCCCAACTTTTTTGGAACGTGTTGCATGCATCAATTTCAAAATAAATGTTTATCTTCAAAAAACTATGCAGATGATTAGGTAAAACATCAAATAACTTGTCGTTATACATTTTTTTGTTTAAATACAAGTCAAAGTACATTTACAAATCACTCCTCTTTGTTTTTATTAGCATTTTCCATACTGTCCCAACTTTTTCGGAATTGGGGTTGTAAGACTATGACTCATTATCTACACTTCACTTAGGTATAAATATATGGTTCTCACTACTTTTTCACCTTTTTGTTTATAAATAACTGTAACTGGGCATAAGCATATGCAAACTAAGCAGCTGATTGGGGCCCAAATTTCATACAATCAAAGACGATGTTCATTAACATGAATGCACCCTACAAACTCAGCGCAGATAGAATCTTGTCAGAAATGTACTATTTAGATGGAATAAATCTCTAGGGATGTAATTCCCCCAGATTGTGTCAACATAAATTATTTAAATTGATTTCATGTGGGCTGAATGTAAGAAATTAATGTAGGAGAAAAGGCATCTTTGGGTTTTGCGCCAAGTGGCTGTCCACATCTGCTTAGGCCATGTTGACCTAGACTAAGACACTATTTGTTTTCACTCCAACGCCTGGTGTGTTTCACAGATAAGCAAAGAGATGCCATATAACCATGGACTACATGAGGATTTTTAGCTGACAATGTAGCTGATGCAACTAAAACACATAAGGAGGTCACTTGTAAATATCCTACATAAAAATTCACATTGAATGCTTTTATTAATAGTTTTCACATGACGTCACATTCTTATAGGACTGCCCACCTGGAGGGCAAAACACGGCTTTCTTCCACTGCTTGCCAGTTATTTTTACCAGATCTGTTTAGCCAAAATGGCGGATAGTTGTTGCTCATTTGGATGCACTAACAGTTTAAACAGTAGGAATAGTTTACCTGGCATTGAAAATAATGTTTTGATTGGATTTATGTCATGTCAACCTAACCGAAATATTACTGTCCTAGAACGCGGATGATAGTGAACCTGAAACTAACGTTAGCTAATTAGTACTCACTTTTACCAAACGGCAGCATTACTGACCCATCCAGATTGAAAATACAGATAACTGTCTGAACTTATGTACGCTTTTATCATGGCAGCAGTGTAAGAGGTTGGATTCTCCACAAGCTGTATGTAAACATCGCCAAAGTGGAGCTCTGGCAGGGACTTAGCTGTTTTCAGTTATTGAAATACTGTGGCGGATGCTGTATATGGATTGCAGGTGTCCAAAACTTGCAGCTTGTACAAATACCTTTGTTTTTCTTCTTTTGAGAGGTGATCAAAATATTTGTGGCTTCAAACAGATGGCAAATTGACAGGCCTGTGCTGCAGTTCCATGGAGTGTCCAGTCCTGGCTGCCATTTTGGAACAATGTTTTGCCCTCCAGGTCTCCGTGCCATGAATTGGTTTTACAAGCCTCATGATGTAGTCATCTGATTGGTTCCAAATGGTTACACACACACACACACACACACACACACACACACACACACACACACACACACATTTATTTGCAGAGAGTGAACAAATTGTCCAGAACAACAGATTGCTGAAAGCATTTACATGCACAATTGATAAAGTGTTTCCATTCAAAGCAATTTCTGGAATATTAGTGTGGTACCTGAATTTCCAGGTCTACATTTGTATATTGCTATGTCTCCCAATAGTTTTTTTCTAATAATAAGTGTTTTATCATCTTATGTGATAAGATATTTATCAGGACATAGTCAGGTAGGGGTTGAGCTGATTGCATTGTGGATCTGTAGGCACGTGTTATTTGACAGCTTTAAGTCCAATGATTTCCATCCTTTGACACTAAACTATTTTCAGATCAGCTTGACTGAGGGATTAAAGCCCCAGGGAGCCTAAATCTGTGAATTGTTCTAAAAAGTACACATGCAGAGAGAATTCAGGACTGGATCCCAAATTATTTTGAAGACTCAATAAGAGGCCAAAGTAGCAATGACACCTTTGGTGTACTTACATTCTGTTTAGTAGAGTATCATACAGTTTGAAATGCATCCAAAATGGTCCACTTTTGTTATTGTGTTCTCAGTATTTATTGTATACTTCAGTATAACTGTTATACCAGATGAAGGAACACAACTTCTCTCCATTACAAAGAGCAGATAGTTTTATCTAGCACACTAACTTTTGCTGGTTGTGAACCTATGACGCTTTGTTTATGAAGCCTGCAGAGTAATAAGACCCGCTTCATAGTTAAAATACCACAAATGCCGAATGTGTACTACACCAATTGCTAATTTCTAATATGTTGTGTTATTCGTCCATTCTTACTCGAGTTAAATGTTAATTTTGTTGCTTTATATACTGTATTTTGGTTTAAAGGTTGGCTAGCAATGTTACAAGTAGTTTGCACTTTACAAATTGACAGTTGCCCTCATAAGCACTCACATTTACCTATATCATATGTTATCAAATAAATGCAAACATTTGCAGTAGCTTGCAAAAAGATTCAACTCACCTGGAACTGATCAGATGTGTTTGAATAACAAATGATAAATACATGTATTCTTCCTGTCAGTATTTTAACTGCAAACTCATGTCAATTTAAGTCAAAATTAATTAACTGGAAAAATGCTGCTTGCATAAGTATTCAACCTCACAGGTTCCAGAAGTTCCAGATGAAAGCTATTGTCTAAATGAGGGGGGAATTGACTTATAATTGAAACCTCACCTGTGAAATATTAAAACAGCTCACATTTTCTCATATTAATTCATATTAATACTATTTGAGTCATTTCTGATCTGTACAATGTAGCATGTGAAAGTGTAGCCTATCATACTGTAATTTGTAGTCTGTAACATTTTGATTGAACAATAATGGCAATTATCTTGTGCAATCGTCCTGGTGTACCTATCAATTGTCTTCTGACTTGGTGAGGATAATCAAGACTACAAATAAAGTTACTACAATAAAGCAAGGTTTAGGTGTATTTTGCAGATAGGCTACTCTGTACTGTTTGTACTGACTGCATATCCTCCTGATCCTATTCTATGGTTTGTCATGAAACATTTTGTTCTCAGCAGCTGCTCAACCTAAAAGGAGTTGAAATTGTAGAGCTTGTACCTGTGAGTGGTTACCTAGTTGAGAAATAAGTGTTTAACTTGATTTTCTTGATAAATAGTCCAGGTAATTAAATTAAATATATTTGTGCAGTTTTTTTTCAGTGGATATTTGTTAACTCATCTGGCCATAATAATGGCCAGCAAAAATTGTGTAGCGCAAAAGCCAATTTATATCTATGTCTTTCATTCACATTCAGTTCACTTGGCAAGTTGCACAAACTGCTTAGCAACAAATCCAGATCCTACTCATAAACACATTTTTTTTTTAAATGAAGAGGCGATTTTACTAGTTTATGCACTCCCAGAGGCATTTCACTCACAAGAATGTGTCTGACCCTTTATAAATGTAGCATTATGCTGGAGTCGCTCCCAGGTGCCAGATCCATAAATTCAAGGTTTGTAACCCAAAAGAAGACCAGTTTGTTGGGTAGTAGCCACAGAGGGCCCACCAGTAACATCAAGAGCAGGCAGAACAATTGGCCTGGTTGCATAGATTGTCATAGCATGTGCTGAAGAGTGAAAAACATCAGTGACAGCAGTTGGAAAAAAAAAATCCTTTCAGCATTCTGGCTGAAAGCCTCCATCTTTGCTCTCTCTGTGAACCATATTGGGCAATGATTTGTCCGTCTGTTTGCAAACAGTTTGACTTACACTCTGCTTAAGCATTCCAAGTTAACTGACCCACCTTGTTAATTTGCCAATTCCCAGTCACAGGATTGTGTATAGCTCATCTGCTATGTGATTGCACTGGCCAGGTAAGTAAGTAGACAGCCCTAAGGTGTGCATCTGCCCAGTACAATTGTAATGTAGCCACATGTGTGTCCCAGTCACACTGTAACAAATGGCATGAGTGATCAGATCCAGGGCTGGCTCTAGCATTTTTGGGCTATTTTAGTTTAGGCTCTCCTCACCAGAAATACTTCATTACAGCACCCTCCTGTGGTAATAGTGATAGAATGGAGAGAATGTACAACTGCATTTAACTGTAATATGTCCATAGGATAAACAACATAATATAGTTTTGCATAATCCTAAAATGATTCCCTCTTGATTAGAGGGAAATGTTTTTTTCACATGCATTTCACATGCATGAATCCTTTCTGCAAATTAAATATAATGTTTGTTTGTTTCAAATTGTTTCTCATTCATAACTTTAAAATGTCATTATCCAATAATTACTATTTAAACAACACAGTGCTTGCATACAGTACAGGTAAGTGCAAAAGTTTGCATTCAGAATATGCAATAGAATGCCAAGGATGTCAAGACATTAACATGAAATGTGTGTATATCCTGTAATAAGAATCAGTTCAAAACTTTGGGCAAAATCATAATGAAAATTGACTATATCTCGTATTCATTTTATTGTAAGTATATGCAAACTACTATACTTTAAAATACTTGCTGCTGGTATTTATTTTAACATCTACATTCAGCATAATAGCAAAAATATTTTTGGTAATATATACCTATTCACGTGTGGGGAGTGAAGGCTAGCCTGTCTGGTCCGATCCCACATAAGAGCTACTGTAGCATAAATTGCTGAAAAAGTTCATGCTGGTTATGACAGAAAGGTGTCAGAACACACAGTGCATCGCAGCTTGCTGCATATGGGGCAAACTGGTCAGAGTGACCATGCTGACCCCTGCCCACCGCCGATGGGTGCGCACGTGAGCATCAGTAATGGACCATGAAGAAATGGAAGAAGGTGGCCTGGTCTGATGAATCACCTGGCATTCATGTGGATGTGACTTGTGGAGGTTAATGGCAGTGGCCTCTTTCAGCAGTATACTGTGCCCTGCTACACTGCAAAAATTGGCAACTTACAGCACTTAAAGTATCTGCTGCTAATGTCTTGGTGCCAGATACCACAGCAAACCTTCAGAGTTCTTGTGGAGTCCTTGGGAAGAGCAAAAGGCTAATCAGTGTCAACATTTAAAGTTTATTGCAGGAAGAGGATTTTGGGCCAGATGACTACATGCTGATGTGAAACACTTAAACCATGTTGAATTAAAACAAAGAGTGCTCATTTTATAAAGACTGTAACTTCAACACTCTATGTGTTAAATCAACACTGGGGATTTTGCTATGTAACCCACGTTTAAGTGTGATCTCTCTCTGTCTATCAGACTGTGAAGTGAGTGGATGTGTGAGCCTGCAAGTGAAAGCTCAACATCAAAGTACCCTGATCAAGCTGGAAAGACACAAGTACTGTTTTGTTTTGCTGTTTTGTTTGCAGGCACTATAAGTATCACTTGTATGCAGTGTATGCAGATCTGAGACATAGCCATTATGAAACACATACCTAATCAGTCACATTTCTTTTTCCTCAGTAGAAAGATCAAACAACACATTTGACCCCATTCAAAACTGTACATAGTGCAGTTCACTACTGATCAGAACACACACCATAGATTCCATTCCCCCTCCACACCTCAAAGTTAGCATCAGGACCTGCCCAGCCAAGATTGAGCCAGAAGCCGATGGGGCAGCCTCTCCAGCCAAACTCAAGCCTCACTGATTACTCTCATCTGTCTTGTAATTAATTAATTAGTTCTGGTTTCTTTGTCAAGATTTTGTTGTGTTTCACCTCAGCTGTTCTGAGTATTATTTATGTGTATGCTCCTACTGTTGTTTTTGATTGTGAATGATCCTTGTTTCCACTTTGTTTGTTTTGTTTGTGTTTTCTTTAATAAAGCCCTGCCCTTGCATCTGCTTACCAATATCTGGCAACAATAAGGTCAAATGAGTTGTTCACACATCCCTGGGACAGGATTGAGTAGAGGTACATGTTGTGAAAAGGGAACAAAATGTTTGCAGCATTGAAGGGCCTTAAAATCCATTGCCTTCATTCATTCCTAAATGGAAAGAACTATTGAGACTCTTCCTCTTCCAACTGAGATTCACCCAGTGAACTATGCAAGCAGGAGAGAAAGAGGTTTATTCGGGGAGGTGGGAAAGTACATGAAGGTCACTCTGACGGAATTCTAGAGGTCTTATGTGGAGAGGAGATCTTGATGACACGATTCATCAAGCCATAATGGTAGCATGGCCAGACAATATTTACATGACAGCTTGCTTGTAGTTTAACAAAAGACACTGAAAAAACTGCTTAGTCGTTAGAAACAATATTCTGTGGTTTGATTGGCTTGAATACAAAGCATTAAAGGATACCAGGCATTGCTCACCACCTAATTTCATCCTTATGGTGAAGCTTGGTGGTGGCAGCATCAGTCTCTGGTGATGTTTTTCAGGAGCAAGGACTGGGAGGCTTGTCAGGATTGAGGAAAAATGAACATATCGAATTACAGAGACATCCTTGAGGAAAACATGCAAAAAAGTCCACAAGACCTCAAATTGGGGCAAAGGTTTGCACTGACAGGATGCAGGATTTTATGCACTGTACTGCTGCCGCATGATTGGCTGATTGGATAATTGCATGAATGACCAGGTGTTCCTAATAGTGTCAAGTGAGTGTAATGCACTCTAGAGCAATATGTAAAATGTGTAAAAATGCCATGTAAAATGAAAATTCATTCCCTCCAGGATTTCGTGATTTTGCAAACGCAGAAATTAATGCAAAATCAAGCAAACTGCAATATTTGGAGGAGCTTGCAATTTAAAAAAAAAATTAGTATAGATTTTCCACATATTTGGGCCAAGATGTGTCATGTGACATCATCACAATGCACATTCAGCCAAAGCTCTCTTCAATTCACATGCACCAAACAATTCAAGTAGTTTTCGGAAAAAAAAAAAAAAAAAGCACAAAAGAAAAAACCACAGTGTTAATATTTTGCTGATACCGGCCTCAGAATTAAATTCTTGGACCCATGCTGCAGTTACCTTGACAGTACCGAGCTCAGGAAGAAGTCACACAGACAGAGTTCGGTGAAAGCTTCTTAGTTTAATACTGATATAGGCAGAGTATATATACAGAAAAGGAGGAAGAGGGTGGGGGTCTGACAGTTAGATCATTGTTTTACTTAGCTAGGAACAATTCAATTCAATTCAATTCAATTTTATTTGTATAGCGCTTTTTACAATAGACATTGTCTCAAAGCAGCTTTACAGAAATATCAACATGGTATACAGATATTAAAGGTGCGAATTTATCCCAACTGAGCAAGCCACTGAGTGGCGACGGTGGCAAGGAAAAACTCCCTAAGATGTTTTAAGAGGAAGAAACCTTGAGAGGAACCCGACTCAGAAGGGAACCCATCCTCATCTGGGTAACAACAGATAGTGTGAAAAAGTTCATTATGGATTTATATGAAGTCTGTATGGCCTTAGGAGCAGCCGTAGTCCCAGCAGTCTGGAATTAGAGAAGATTTGAGCTCCATCCAGAGGCAGAAAGGATCTGGATCTCTAGTATCTCCATAAATTCATGTGGGGCTCGGCGAAAGGAGAGAGGGAGAAAAAAGATTATTATGACTGCGAAGTAGTAGAACAGAATCTAGTCAGGGTAGGCTTGAGTAAACAAATACGTTTTAAGCCTAGACTTAAACACTGAGACTGTGTCTGAGTCCCGAACACTAATAGGAAGACTGTTCCATAACTGTGGGGCTCTATAAGAGAAAGCTCTTCCCCCTGCTGTAGCCTTCACTATTCGAGGTACCGTCAAATAGCCTGCATCTTTTGATCTAAGTAGGCGTGGCGGATTATATAAAACCAAAAGGTCGCTTAGATATTGTGGCGCGAGACCATTTAGTGCTTTATAGGTTAATAAAAGTATTTTATAGTTAATGCGAGATTTTACTGGGAGCCAATGCAGTATTGATAATATCGGTGTGATATGGTCGTACCTTCTAGTTCTAGTTAGGACTCTAGCAGCTGCATTCTGGACTAACTGGAGCTTATTTATATTCCTACTGGAACATCCAGACAGTAAGGCATTACAGTAATCTAATCTAGAGGTGACGAATGCATGAACTAGTATTTCCGCATCATGTAGTGACAATATGTTTCTTATTTTAGAAATATTTCTGAGATGAAAGAAGGCTATCCTAGTAATATTATCTACATGAGCATCAAATGATAGGCTGGAGTCAATAATCACTCCAAGGTCTTTAACTGCTGCACATGATGAAACAGAAAGACCATCCAGAGTAACCATGTGATCAGAAAGATTACTTCTAGCTACACGTGGGCCTAATAAAAGTATTTCTGTTTTATCAGAATTAAGTAGAAGGAAGTTAGTTAACATCCAATGTCTAATGTCCTTTACACAATCCTCAGCTTTACTAAGCTTCTGAACAGAGAGCTTATTGTGTCAGAACAGGGACAGGGACTTCTGTGTACTCAGATAAGAAGATGCACAGGCTATCAGAGAGATAGAGATCAGAGAGAACAGACAGAGAGCATGCCTATGTGATGTGCAACTTATTTACACAGCAAAATCATATCACATCATTTTTTGACCGCAGCAATCACAAAAAACTCAGTGAAATCCTGTACGGTCTGAAAATTTGAAGGCATCTGAATTCTTTCTGAATGCACTCTATGGCAACCATAATATGTTTTGTATTAGAAGACCACTGCTAATGCAAAAAATGCTTTCTTAATTAAATGGAGTATATGTAAGGCCAAAGAAACGTGGAAAAGTAAAATAATGAGGGATGACCTTATCTATTTATTTATTTATTTATTTAAATTGAACAGATAAAATCTACAGAAGTGTGGTCATACTCAGCAATTAATTTACATCTAATTTACAAATTATAAGCTGTTCTTCTTCCTAAATGCAAAAAATTCAGAAAAGTCTGAAAAGTTTTAACCAAAGTTATCTAAAACAAAGCAAACAAAAGGGTCCGCAGAAATCTATTCAAAATTAAATTGTTTTTTTTTTTTTAAACTCTAATACATTTCTTGCTCTTTATTTGAATCTTTAGGTTGAACTATGCAAAAGTGGGACCGTTTTTGATAGATTCACCATGGCACAATGACAAAAGCTTTATACTTTTTATGCTAGTTTTTTGTAAAGACTCAACCCTCCTAAATGTAAATTTGATATAGCATTAATTCGATAAAAGAGCATTTTCAGATAAAATGGGACAGATAATCAGCAAAAGTGGGACAGCAATTTTAAGTTAATAAAAATATGTTTGCTACAACTGATTTGTTACAAAAGTTTTATTTAGAACAATAAGGTATTTAAGAACATTTTACAAAGGGACACACTGTCAGAAAATATTTAATATTTGAAAAGTATATGAGCCTATACAATCATAAAAATGGTTAAAATATCTATAAAATATTTTGATTTAGAATTAATTTACCTCGCCTAAGATTTCGTAAAAATTAAAAATATAAACAGGTAATACATATTGAATAATGCCCACAACGATGTTATCAGGCACATGAAAACATTTTTACCAGTGATGAAGACCCTTGTGGTAATCATTAATGGCTATTAAAATTGATTGGCTCCTGGTATTTAAAGGGCTATATCTAGCATGAAATGTATATTTGTCCCATTTTACCTGGCGTCCCACTTTTGCTGAACTCACCCTATGAGGAATTTCCAAATATATATATATATATATATATATATATATATATATATATATATATATATATATATATATATATATATATACACATACATACATACATACATACATACATATACACACACACACACAAACATATATATATATATATATATATATATATATATATATATATATATATATATATACTGCAGCTCTGTCATGACGACTCAGGCAGCTCAGCTTGCACTAGTATACAGTAAAAGAACAAATGATGAATATATGAATGAATAATAAAGTGTATTTTTATTTAACCAAGCGTTTTTCATTGAAATGCCGTTTTCCATTTAGCTATGATCTGACTCTGGAGCAGAGCAGAGAGATATACGTTCAACATACGTTGAATTTTTTCTTGAAAATGCCTCTAGTGAAAAGCCATATCAGTGATCAGGTGAAGGAGCAATGGCCAACTATACACCAAATCATGCAGTGTTCATCATGTCTTGATGTACCTTTCAAGACATAAAAAAAAGTATTTCATAAGCAGGAGTCTGTGCATCAGAGAGATATAGCCACCAGAGCAAAGGTGCTGCTTTCTAACATTCCATCTGCTTGTTGAAAAATATACGCTATAGCAGGGGTTCTTTACGTCAGGTCTGAAGATGCATTGCATTGCATTAATTGACATTTGCTTCAAACAGATCCAGACCATGGAGCTCTTGATGATTCACCAGTTGGTGTTCAGATTAGAAAAAATGAAAGTCTGCTGGGTTTGGACTTGGTTTGAGAACCTACATTGTAATATGTCCACCATATGGCCAAAAGTTTGTGGACACATGACCATCATGCCCATATGTGGGCCTTCCCCAAACTTTTGCCACAAAGATGAAAGCACACAATTGGCTAGAGCAGTGGTCACCAAGCCTTGAGATCTACCTTCCTGCAGGTTTCATCTCCAACCAAAATCTAATACACCTCTTTTAGTTGACCAAGAACTTCTTAAGGCAATGATTAGAAGGTCATGTGGGCACAATTATGGTTGGAGCTAAAGTCTTCAGGAAGGTAGATCTCCAGGATCGGGGTTGGTCACCACTGGAATATCTGTTAGAATGTCTGTTGTAGTTTTGAGATATCCCTTCACTGGAATTAAGGAGCCTAAACCTGTCTCACCATGATAATGCCCTTGTGCACAAAGCAAGCTCCATGAAGACATGGTTTGCCAAGGTTGGAGTGGAAGAATTTGAGTGTCCTGCACAAAGTCCTGACCTCAATCCTTGCTTATTTAATCCTAGACTTATGTCCTTCCCTGTGTTGTACTATTTGTTCTTCTTCACAGATTTTGTGTCAGTTTGATCTCCAAAAAATATTTCAGTAGTGAGTTGTGTTTGTTTTGGCTGCATGCTCCAGAACTGAGAGTCCAAGTAACACAGTTATTAGGAAATGTTGACTCTGTGATTAATTTACTTGTACAGTAAGACCCATATATATTTAGACATTGACAAAGTTATTATTTCATTTGTGTACCACAGTATATTGGAGTTGAAATGAAATGAAAATTATTAAATCAATTTGAACTCAAAATGCAGACGGTCAGCTTTAATTCAAGGGTATTCATGTAGGAATTACAGCACTTTTCATATGTGATCCCCCCTCTTTTTTAAGGGATTGTTGATTGTTGATGTTGACACAGATACACCTACCTCCTGGAGGGTGTTCTTTATCTGGCCAATTGTTGTGAAGGGGTTTTTCTTCACCAGTGAAAGAATTCTTCTGTCATTCACCACAGTTGTTTTCTATTGGTCTTCCAGGCATTTGGTGCTCCTGAGCTCACCAATGCATACTTTTTTCTTGTAAAGAATGTACCAAGCACAGTAAAATCCCTAGTGCTCAATTAATACCCAGAGTGTTCAATGGACTTATATAAACATTGTAGGGTGTAAATTCAACACTCTGGGGTGTTAAATCAACACTGGGGATTTTGCTGTGGGTAGTTGATTTGGCCACACCTAATGGTTTGCTATCCCTCTTATGGGTTTGTTTTGATTTTTCAGACTCATCGCAGTGACAGCTTTTTGGACTTTATATTGAGAGTTAACAGCAACAAATTACAAATGTAAATTCCAGACTTGAAATCAACTAACACACACGCCTGGCCATGAAGCAGCTGAGTAGCCAATTGTTCAAAAACTTTTGGTCCCTTAAAAAAGGAGGGGGCCACATATAAAAAGTGCTGTAATTCCTGCACTGCTCACCCAAATTTGATGGAAATTGGTTTTACTATTTATTTTTCCTACACTTCACCTTTTAAAACACCAGACAGTTTCAGTGAGATTTCTTTACATTTGATTTTTTTGGCACCAGTAGCATCAGCTTACCACACATTGAGTCCTTTTAAGCCTAAAATGGAAAATACCTCGCCATTGGTATCAAATATGTGTGAAGAAAAGGTGGGATGTAAATGGTTAATCCACACTTTATGTTCTTGTTGGTTGCAAACCTGTAAATATATGCAATTTTTCTAGCTGCTAACCACCTTGGGTATCCTTCACTTTGCTGACATTGTATTAGTGGACTCATTATTACTGATAAAGAGTTCATCTTTCAGGCAGGACATAAACCATAACAAAAGCATGTGTCCAAAGTAAACAAAGTCAATATCAATGAAGCCCCAAAAGTGTGCATTCGCTAAGAGTTTGCGCATCGGGCTCGCGCTTCGAGCTCGGGTTTCGAGCTCACGCAACGAGCTCGAGCATCAGCTTTCCGAGTACTGCAGTGCTAGCTTGTGGGGAAATCGTGACAACCTCTCGGCCCTCTCGGAAAAATGTCTTCAGCTGAACCGGGAGACTGAGTGGCCTGTTCCGTGGGGCAGGAAGGCAGAGCGGCGTCTTCAGCGGGGCCAGAAGGCAGAGCGCCGTCCTCAGCAAAGCAGGAAAGTGGAGCGTTGTTCTCCATCGACTCTGCAGGCTGAACTTGGTTGTCTGTGTCAACAGACTTGGGTATGAGCAGAACTTAGTTATTCATGTCAGAAGACTCAGGCATGAACAGAACTTGGTTATTCGTGTCAGCAGACTCGGGCATGAGCAGAACTTGGTTGTCCGTGTCAGCAGACTCAGGCTTGATCAGAACTTGGTTATCTGTGTCAGCTGACTCGGGTGTGAGGAGATCTTGGGTGGTTGTGTCAACAGACTGGCATGAGCATAACTTGGTTGATCGTGACGTCGGTTTCATACAGGTACTTGGTGTGAAAGGTCACATCATCGATCTTAGACAGAAACTTGGCATGGGAGGTCACCTTGTCGACCCTTAGCTGGAACTTGGGGTGGGAGGTCGTCTCTTCAACCTCAGGCAGGAACTTGCCGTGGGAGGTCGCCTCGTCAACCTCAGACAGAAACTTGGCGTGAGAGGTCGTCTCTTCGACCTCGGACAGAAACTTGGCTTGAGAGGTTGTCTCTTCGACCTCAGACAAGAACTTGGCTTGAGAGGTCGTCTCTTCGACCTTGGACATGAACTTGGCTTGAGAGGTCGTCTCTTCGACCTCGGACAGGAAACTGGCTTTACAGGTCGTCTCTTCGACCTCGAACAGGAACTTGGCTTGAGAGGTCATCTGTTCAACCTCAGGCAGAAACTTGGCTTGAGAGGTCATCTGTTCAACCTCGGGCAGAAACTTGGCTTGAGAGGTCGTCTCTTCGACCTCGGGCAGGAACTTGGCTTGGGAGGCCATCTCTTCGACCTTGGACAGGAACTCTGGGGATGAGACCGCCTCGTGGGTCTCCTGCTGGAGCTCTGGGAAGAAGGTCGCCACATTGATCTCCGGCTGGACCTCAGCTGCTGAAACCACATAGTGGATCTTAGGCAGGAGCTTTGGGGAGGTGGTCACCCAGTTTGCCTGCTCATAATAGGTGGTGAACAGCAAGTCAGGTTTATCTATGAGGCAGGCCTTCCCCAAACACTCCTCCAGGTTGGGGGCATACTCTGGACTCCCAAATTTACCAATAGTCCCACAAATTGAGTTACATTTTGCAGTCCCTTGGAATTTGTATGGGCCAGATGCTCCGCCCACTGGCGGGCTTGGCCAACAAGCTGGGAGAGGATGAACCCTAGCCACTGCCTCTGGTCAGTCTTGGGGTGTGCCAGGCTCAAAAAATGCAATTGGCAGTCAAAGAGAAAATACTCAGGGTATTTTCCAAAAAAAAAAAAAATCCATCGTATGGCTCTGGGGGATTCATGGCTACCCAATGAAGAAGCTTAATAGATTTCTATTCTATTAAGCTTCTATTATGTCTATTATGAGAGAGTCTCGGTATGGTGTACCTTAATACCTTGGCATGATGTTTCCTCCTTCTTCCTGCTGCATCCATGGTAAGGCGTAGTATTCTGTCACGTATTCCATGTAATGAAGATTAGGATGGATGCGAACGCAGATAAGAGTTTATTAGGAGAGAGGCAGGCAGACAAATCCAAATCCAATACTATGCAAAGTCATGGTGTTCAAAAGGTCTCTTTTATAGCATGGAGTGAGTGAGTATGAGATTGGCAACAGGTGTGTGTGATTGCAATTGTGGAGAAGGTGAGCATGTGTGTGTGTGTGTGTGTGTGTGTGTGTGTGTGTGTGTGTGGGATGTGTAGTCCATGGCGGCCATGTTTGTAGACCGCAGTGCAGGATAGGAAATGCAGTCACTGGTTTGCTGTGATATGACACCAAGAGCAAGACATGTAATAGTACACGAGGTCATAAAAGAACCCAGGGTAAATTATAAGCAACTAAAGACCTCTTTCACATTGGATACTGTTAAGGTTCATGAGTCCACCATCAGGAAAACACTGAACAACAATGGTGTGCATGGCAGGGTTGCAAGGATAAAGCCACTCTCTTAAAAAAAAACATTGCTGCCCATCTGCAGTTTGCTAAAGAAAAATGTTTTGTGGATGGATGAGATCAAAATAGAACTTTTAGTTTTAACTGAATGAGAAGTGTTATATTTGGTGAAAGGAAAACACTGCATCCCAGCATAAGAACCTTATCCTAGCTGTGAAACATGGTGGTGGTAGTATCATGATTTGGGCATGTTTTGCTGCATCTGGGCCAGGATGACTTTCCATCATTGACAAAACAATGAATTCTGGATTATACATGTGAATTCTAAAGGAAAATATCGAGACATCTGTGTGTGAACTGAATTTCAAGAGAAAGTGGGTCATGCAGCAAGACAACGACCCTAAGCACACACTTTGTTTCATTAAAGAATGGTTAAAGAAGAATAAAGTTAGTATTTTGGATTGGCCAAGTCAATGTCCTGATCTTAATCCAATAGAAATGTTGTGGAAGGACCTGAAGCAAGCAGTTCATGTGAGGAAACCCACCAACATCCCAGAGTTGAAGCTGTTCTGTACTGAGGAATGGGCTAAAATTCCTCCAAGCCGATGTGCAGGACTGATCAACAGTTACCGGAAATGTTTAGTTGCAGTTATTACTGCACAAGGGGGTCACACCAGACACTGACTGCAAAGGTTTACATACTTTTGCCACTCACAAATATGCAATATTGGATCATTTTCCTCAATAAATAAATGACCAAGTATAATATTTTTGTCTCATTTGTTTAATTGGGTTCTTTTTGTCTATTTTTAGGACTTGTGTTAAAATCTGAGGATGTTTTAGGTCATATTTATGCAGTTTTGTAAAAAAAAAAATTCTAAAGGGTTCACAAATTTTCAAGCACCTCTGCATGTTATGTTAAAGGCCATCTCTACTTTTCTTAACTTGTAGGAGTTGGCATTCACTGGGATGTTTGCCATGACAGAAAGAGGTCATGGGAGTAATGTGCAGGGCATACTCACTGAGGCTCACTATGACCCTTCAACACAGGTAAAGAGTTGATGAACTGCTCCCTCAATTATGCTGTTAATCTGGGGCAAAGCTAATCTTGTGTCAGCTAACCTTTACACTTTTATTTCTTGTTTGACTAATGCGCAAAATTGATTTTCTTCTTAGAACAAAAGATGAAAATATGCGAGACAGCTTAAGTAATAGTGTTGATATTAATAGATAAAAAAACAATAATATGTTAGAACTCACTCATTATCATTATGCAAATGCAGTTACACTACCGGGATCCAAGTCAATCTTCATTATTCACAGGAGCAATGTACTGTCCCTGGGTCTCTGTGTTACAGCGTTAAAGCATAGAACAGCAGGGTTACTATTACAGTGTTGTACATAATTAAGTACATAATTAAGTTTGTTGACTACGCACCTTGTGAAAATGCACAGAAGATACTGTATACATTGGAAATGCAATGAAAGGAAACCATGCTGCTGTTTTTGCACAGCTCATGATCAGTGGAGAATGTCATGGCATGTATGACCAAAAAGGTGCATTGCCTGCAATGGATATACAGTAGGAATGTCTTCTTCCTAGAAGGTTCAATCTGTCAAGCATTCTGAATGTTTTATCAGTTGACGTTGTGGGATTGTTAACCCGGAACCCGATTCATTTCCAACTGAGTGATCTTTAGCACCCATTTATAAGAACAGGCATATAACCATTCAAATTTTTCACTTAAATAACTGGTTTGTATATTTACCTTTACTCTAACAAAAATCATTCTAAAATTTATAAACACAATTCTTTTCCAACATGGAAAAATGTATTATGTATCTCCAAATAATTTAAATGCAAGCAAATTGTTGTCTGTGAAAATATTCTGGTTTTGATTGTTCTTGATATATATGAGAGTTTTACACTTAGCAGAAATTTTGCTAAAACTATCTGTTTGAACTCCAAATAACACATATTGCCTGCACATATATTTTTGCTCTTTTCATTTCAGAAAATTATTTTTGTAAAACCACAGCCTAAGATCCTTATCAAATACATTACTGAACACTCTGATGATGTTCTCTGGGTAGCAGGTTAAGATAATAAATGCAGTGAACAAACTTGAATCACCTGCAGCAAGGATAGTAATGGGCTTAATGCTCTTACCTTATCATTTTACATGTTCATTACCTGCTGTGAGCATTGACTGCTCTTATCTGTAGTATAAGTCTCCATTATTATAGGACATATTTCTCTTTTTCCTTATTTGAAGAATTGGAAATTAAACCCAATGGACTTTCCAGTGCAAAGGAGCACTGCATTTTATTACGCATTTTATTATCCATGAAAATATTTAAAGTGCATTTGTTCTTATTTTCTCTCAGGTTCTCACTGTTTCATTGTGCCAATACAAGATCAGAATGGGGTCATGCGTCTAGGAGTGACTGCAATTGATATGGAACATAAAGTAGGTGTGACAAATTGAGATAATCTTAAAAAGAAACACTAACATTTTTTGATTATGCTAGAAAAGGTTTTCTTGGTTTTTTGTGTGTGTGTGTCCTTGTTAAGGCCTACATGGAGTTAACAATAGCATCTTGATATTTGATCATGTCAGGATACCACAGGAAAACCTGCCAGACAAGTGAATTTATTCATCCCCTTTATCATGTTTAGTAACCAACACTTGCTGTTTATCAGAGTTTGCCTATGGAATATATAGAATACACTATATGGCTAAAGGTCTGTGGACATCTGACAATCACAGCCATATGTGCACCTTCACCAGACTGTTACCACATAGTTGTATGTTCCAGCATAACAATGTCCCTGTGAGGATCATGAAGATATGATTTGCCAAGTTTGGAGTGGAAGAACTTGAGTGTCCTGCACAGAGACCTCAACCACACTGAACACCACTGGGATGAATTGGAACACTGACTGCACCCCAGGCATCCTCACCCAACATCAGTGCCTGACCTCAATAAAGACTTGTGGCTGAATGAGCACAAATCCCTCAGCCACATTACAAAATCTATTGGAAAGCCTTCCCAGAAGAGTGGAGGCTGTTATAACAACAAAGGGGAACTAAATCTGGAATGGGATTTTTAACAAGAACATATTAGTGTTATTGGTCTGGTATTTACAAACTTTTGACCATCTAGTGTACATAGAATATTATATTATATTTTGAATTATTGTACACACAAAGAAATAGCATGTTATGATAATGATTGTGATATTTCCCTGATTTTACAGACGAGTACAATATATGGGCCCACTAACAAATTTAGGAACTGTTTTTTGCGAGCTGTGAGCATCCTGACCAACCTCAGACAAGATGGCAGCTTATGCACATTCAGTGCATGCAACCATTTGAACTAATTTATTCTATTAGTGGATCTTTCTCCACTATTAATAACTATACCATTTGACAATTTTAATTACCTGTGATAATGAGGAAAGAGCTGGGAAACCTAAGACACTAAATGTTTTGCTGGTTAAAGTAAATGTCATTGTGCTCCTAATTTTTTTCCTAGGGCCTGATTTTTTTTTATTTGACTATTGTATGGCAGAAAGAGTTACAAGATATAACAATGGAATCACGATACAGTATTTTGTGCAGCTCTTGCTTTAAAATTTTCAAATGTTTTTTTTCTCTTTTTTTGGCCTATTGTTGAACAAAAACCATTATGGACATCATGAATGAAATGAAATTATTGTCATTAGAGCGTTGAGCATTGCTGAATGGTTGTGTACACATATTGCACTTCCATTTCCATGCTATTTTTGTGTTGGAGTTGGCATTTTTCTTTCAGCTAAGTGTTGCTGAGTTGTTGAGAAATGGTATGAATAACCCTAACCCTAAAGAATGATAAGAACTTTGTTAGGCTGAATATTGCTGTTGAACCATAATGATCAAAGAACTATTGTGAAAATCATTTTGTGCCTTTTAAAAAGGTTTATAGCTTTAAAATGACCAACATTGCATTGCTTTTCGCAATTATGCTCTAGAAGATTGCAGAATCAGTTGAATAAATTGCAGTTGCTGGTATAGCCCTAATGTTGAAGATGTGTGATGTGTAGGGGCCCAGCTCAACATTCAGTCCTGTTTCCTGTTTATCAGGAAGTCTTAGATCACTTATAGTGAGGGTCTATTTCACTAGAGACAGTTTTCATAACAATAATACCCACATTGGGATTGGTGAGATAAGATAAATGTCAAATAAAACATTTGGTAACAGATTTCAGTTCTTCTACTAAATATTTAGTGAATGTTCTATGGATTTAAAAAAATGTGTGACCATATTAAGTTTATGTGATCATATAACAGACCTTATTAACTTTGTACCTTTTGTGTGCAGGCTTTGCAGGACTGTGATGGGGACATTAGTTGTCATGTCACATGGAGAAATAGCATGTTCTATGTATTAAGATATTGTATGGAAATTTGGTCATGACAAATTGGTCTCTGTGGTAATCCAAATAAACTGTTAATGTCTCACACAGGTTTGGTTCAGCGTCATCTGATGGGTAGTACCCCTCTCCATTTCAGTGTAAAGGCAGTCGCTTCAACACCAAGCTTGCTGCTCTCACCCGAACCGTTTGGGTCTCACTATGACGACAATGACTGCCATGAAGGTCAGGAACTCATCATGCACTCAGCAGTATTACTCATTTGTGAATCTGTCTGATTTTAATAATGCATGATGCTTGTCTCTTGCTGACCACAAGGGAGTGACCTGAAACTAAACATTTGACACTCCTTTTATTTTTAGTCATGAGGCAAAGATTTCATGTATTAAACTCCCTGCCCTGTCAGAGCAATCCAACGTGATTTGGCACTGTTTAAAAAGAGCTGGATAATATTTCTAAGTCAGTGTCAGGCTGCCCCTTTTTTCCTGGGAAGAGTTAAAGGCCAAGGCTCATCAGCTCTCGAGGTAGCTAAAGGATATTTTCAGGTGAACAATGGCAGGGAGATAATGCAAACGCATAAAAATTAACCAGACTAGAAATCCATTAATACTTTTAACTGATAAGCTGCTACAAAAGAGAATTTAAGGGTTTATAACCATAAACATTGACAACCAGTGTAGTCTGAGGTGGGTTTTTTTTGCATCATTAGCATACTATGTGTCTTGAGCATCAGAATTATATCTGGATAGAGATGAAGGTGACACATTTTTATTCTTTTTCTCAGCCTTTGATAAAAAAAATATTTCAAACATGTTTCTGAGGTACAGATATTACTTACTCCATAACCACTCTTTCCCTCTCCCAATCTTTGCCAATGTCTAGCAATAGAAATGATTATGTACATCATAGACACACTGTCTGCACTTTGTGTTTTTTTTTTTGCGAAAATTTATTTGCTTTAATTCTGATTATTTGACATAAAACCAGATTTTGCTGGCCACAGAGAATTTTTAACTTAGCCAACCTGGCAACCCTGCCAATAACTGTCCTGTTTTCTGCTCCTTCCCTGAGCATGGAGCAGCATGATTCTTGTTCCAATGGGCCTCTGTTTTTGCAGTTCCCAGTTTTGACTCTTAGGTACACCTCTATGGAAGCTAAATGGGGTACTGAACACACTTCCCCATTATTGCACAGCTGGAAAGGTGAGAAAATCAATGAAACAGCAGCATCAGAATTATATCCAGATAGTAGAGGTCGACCGATAGGGAATTTTACCAATACAGATAACTAAGTTGGCAAGTACCTGTCGATAACCGATTAATCAACTGATAGATTTTAAAATTGATGCTGAATAAAAAAATAACACTCAAAGTAAAATATTGCTGAACTTTATTACAAAAATAAACAGTACTGACTGAACCATGAAAATGCTCTTTACTTTTTAATATTAAATAAATATATAAAGTAAAATAAAAGATATACATCCAAACTGAACCAAAAAGTAACACTCCAAATAACGAATAAAAATAGAGACATTCCAAATGAATTTTAAAAAACCACTACAAATAACACAACAAAATTTGTCAGTGATAGATTTTATTTTCACCCCTAGAGGCCACTTTCGTACTGTATAATGACAGTGGACCCTTCTCAGCCGCTGCCGTAATGGATGCAACTGGGAAAAATTATTGGTGTGGATTTTTGATGATAGACCATAGTTCGAGCATTATCCACCTAAAATTGATAGTGTAAACACACCTGCGATGCATTGAAATCAATTTGCTCATACCAGTACAGGAGGTCTGAGAGAAATGCAATAATTTCTCCAAGATATATTCAACACATTACAACAAAATGCTCAAGAATTACAACAAAATGCACAAAATCCCCTTTAAGGAGATTTAAAATGGCATACAGTTGTTTGTATGACCACAGACTTAAGCCAACTGAAAATGAGAAACAACTAAGGAAGCTGGTAGTTAATATATAAATCAGCTCATTACATTTAACTTATGATACAGCAATATGATATTTTTTGTCTAACGAGAGGTGCTTGTGACTACAAGTGTAAATGCATATGGCTAAAATTTTATACAGTATACAATCCAGACCCAGTACTACTTTTAGAATAAAAGAAGAAAATATGGTATTACAATTTTTCCATTAATAATACCCATAAACGCAATGTACTTTGGCCTGAACTTAGACTGATATACAGATATTCAGGGACGATAAGTGCACAAAGGCTCCATTTATCTAGTCTGATACATGTTTAAAAGCACACGTTTCAAATACTGCAAAAGGTCATTTCAGTCATTTCAGTACCACAGTATTTTCAGGGCTGAAAAGTAATTGTAAAAGTAAAAGTAACACTTAATATTTACACTCTTACTCAGTTGTATCTTCTGGAGGAAAAACAAATTCTTTCAACTTTTCTTTTTCTTTTAAGAAATCATTCACATCACATGGGATAGGATGGATTTGTATAAATTTTATACAATTAAGTAATAAGAAAAGTTTGAATTCTATGCTTCAAGCCCTAACCGTAACCTTCATAACATTTGTCATTTTTAAATACTTTTATTCAGTTATAATTTTGACTTGCTACTCTCATTGTCAATATATAATACCCATACATACAGTACTCATCCCCAGTAAATATGAATATTTTCTACTTTTTCCACCTCCACTTGCTTGGTTCAAAAGTTTCAGTTTTAAGTTGCCTGTTGTGCTCTCTTTTAACGCCTACTCTTTTGCTTGCAGCTGGGACTCATCATAGCAGTGCACCACAGTCACAGGTAAGACATAATCTTTGTGTATGAGAACTGAATGAATCAGCTTCTGTAATAATTCCATCATTCGAGACAAAAGGTGGTTACTGCGTAATTATGAGCAAAACAGTGGTGGCGCATGACCATAGATTTTAGTGGGGCAGGACATCATGAAGAACAACATAGCCTCAAACAAAATTAAGTCAAAAAAGTCAGTAAGACTAGGGCGCATGGTGGCTGTTGTTAGCATGTTCACCTCACACCTCCAGGGTTGGGGGTTTGATTCCCGCCCAGTGTGTGCAGAGTTTGCACGTTCTCCTTGTGCTGCAGTGGTTTCCTCTGGGTACTCTGGTTTTCTCCCCCAGTCTAAAGACATGCATGTTAGGCTGATTGGCATGTCCAAAGTGTCTGTAGTGTGTGAATGTGTATGTAATTGTGCCCAATGCTCCCTGGGATAGGCTCTAGGTTCCCCACAACCCTGTAGGATAAGCAGTATAGAAATGGATGGATGGATGGAAGTCAATAAGATTTGCCTTATGCTGTAAGCTACTATCTAGTGAATTTCTAGAGTAACTAGTAATATAAAGTTGAGCGTTAACAACATACAATCATGCAGCATACAGTCTTGCAGATTATTTTAAAGTGGTTTTAGATGTATATTTGTTCAGCTGTTTGTGAGGAAATATCATTAACCAGGGCTGACAAGTTGTCCATTTGGGCACTGGAAAAAAAAAATAAAAAAATGTTTTTGACACATACGTCTGATCTATGGACATTTTCCCCTCCATAACCCCCTTTCCCATCTCTCAATATTTGCAATATATCTTACAATAGAAATGGTGTTGTACATCATATACACATTGTTTGAACCTCCGCTTTGCCTTTTTGCAGAAATGTATTTCATTTAATTCTGTTTATTTGCTATAAATCAAAATCTTGGTGACTGAGTATTTTTCATCTAACCCAATCTGCAACCCTGCCATTACTTGTCCTATCCTCTGCTCCTCCTTTGAGTATGGGGTAGTGTGAGCCCTGCCTCTATGGGCCTCTATTAGCGTTTCTTGCAGTACCCAATTTTGACCACTAGGTACAACTCTGTGGAAGCTAAATGGGGCAGTGAGCATGTTGCCCCATGATTATGCTACATCTAGAAAGATGAGCATCAATGATTCAATGAAACATCAGCGTATATCGTCAAATAGCATCATTTTTTCATCGTTGGTGACTCAACAGTAGTTAAAATGTATGGAGATGTGAACGAGGACTTTGATTAAAATGAACTGCCCATATGGATGAGCCGCCACGGAAACAAGGACTCCTGAGCGCACTCAGTTTGATTCTGTTTTGATATCTTTCAAGTGCTGACATCAAAAACAGGATGCACATACTATAAAAGGCATTTAATGTGGTCATGGGGGCAGAGAGCATATAAAACAAGAGCGTGTAAACAACAGTGACGTGTAGAGAGTCTGCTCACCACAGAGAGCATCCCGTGCAGAGGGGGGACTCTCGGCCTCCCCACTACTACTGCTGTGTCTCCTCTTTACATGTGGCTTTGTGCGTGCATGTGTGTTTCACATGTGCGTGGGTGGATGAGTAGCAGGGTTGTCTCCAAAGATGGTATCCCCAAGACAGCGAGAAAAAGAGAGTGTAAAAGACAAAAGCGAAAAATGTTTGCCTTTTTCCACCACTTTTACACACGCACATTAGAAAATCAGATATACCGGAGGGATGTTTTTACTGCTGTAGTGATACTTGTATGACAGCCCACCGAGCGTTGCTATGAAAGTAGCTTTGAAAATGTTACTCTGTTTACAACACACTACGCTAAATTATTTTGCCTGAAATGTACAAAGTCATCCGATATTTTAGAGTAATGCCCAGTCAAAACTAATACTGGAGGTTAATCTCCCTGGCACACTCCGTTTCTGTAATTCTTTATATGATTGGGACACACGTTTAATGAGATACTGGACCAATGAAGACCAGTGAGCACACAGAGAACTTTTTTTTTGGTATGCTCTTTCCTTCAAAGTTGTTATTGATTTTTGTGTGTTCTGAACATTTTCTGTGCTGTTTTTGGGCTAATTTGTTGATTGACATCTTGAATGTTTTTTTGTTTTTTTCCTTAAACGTGCTTAGTGGTACGTGATGGAAATCATTCTGCTATTGGTTATAAAGGGACAGTCTGGAAGCAACATAAAAAATCTATGACTCAATGTTTATGAGTCTGGGTCACTTGTCAGAAGGCCGGGGTTCAAGCCCCTTGAGCAAGGCCCTTAACCCTTTCTGCTCCAGGGGTGCTATATCATGGTTGACCCTGTGCTCTGACCCCAACTTCCTAACAAGCTGGGATATGTAAAGAAAATAATTTCACTATACTGTAATGTATATGTGATGAATAAAGGCTTCTTCTTCTTCTAATAGGAGCTTAGTGGCAATGTCTAGGTCAGTTTATTATCTATGTGGCGTATTTTACTCAAAGGTGCCAATAATTCTGAAATTCTCTGTATATGTTACTGCACATTGGCGACTTGTGGCAAAATGTGTGCGTGTGTGTGCGTGTGTGTGTGTCTTTCTGAATGGTCAAGTCTAAAATGTGGTGACTATGTAGCAAAACCAGAAAAAACAGGGGGTAGGCCTACTTTCTCTGGACCAACAAGATGAAAGTTATATGCTACTTTTTTATTATTATTATAAATAAAAGGCTTAATGCATTGCTTTGTGGTCACTGAGGTAAAGGTTAGGGTTAGGTATATGATTAAATCTAGAAAATTCGTATTACTTATACGTAGTTGCATAAATATAAGATATAAAAACAAAAGTAAAATTATATCTCAACAAAAACGTGTGTGTTTGTGTGTGTGTGTGTGTGTGTGTGTGTGTGTGTGTGTGTGTGTAGTGGAGGGGGCTTTCTCTTAGAGGATTTCCCCTGATCATACCCACACACACTCGGGTACAGGTGTCATCTCCTGTGTGGTCTAGCTAACGGTCAAAGCTGACATAGCTCTAAACCTCAGCCAGAATGTTAATGAACCTATCTTGGCTCTTACTTTGATTTATAAGAGCTACATGAGTAAGAATTTTACAACGACAGTTCTCTTTTTTTAGTTTTCCCTTATGCACTGCTATTGGAGAACTTGCTAAGCATGTTTGTTCTGAAAATAGCACGCGACTACATGGAAAAATCAGATGCAAGAGTTAAAAGAATTATTCAGTAAATGCTTCACGCTTGTAAGTCTCACACACACAAAGGGCAAGACCCCGTCACAGTGGAACCAGCCACACATTAACACACATCCACCACTTGGCCCTTCTTCACTCCTGTCTTGTGGGAAAGCACCTGCAGTGAGTAGATTTCGAGATACAGCTTGCGGTGGTTCAGAGGCAACAGGTGCATGCTTCTCAGTTTTGACACCATATCTTAGTGAAACACATCCCCACACACGTACAGCGCTGAACACAAAGCTGACAGTCCACCACAGCAGCACACACACACACAGACACAACGATACACTGCATCATTTTTCTCACACTTGTTGCAGCTAGGTAGATTTCTGTATTCTTTCATGATGCAGTTGCGTGCAAACGTTTGCATCCCCCATGGTTATTGGGTGAAAAAGGAAAATGCATTTTTAGTACCATAAATATCATTTTAAGTTTAAAAAAATTAAAATTTGGGTTTAAAAAGAACTTTTCCCATGAGCCTATTTGTTGATCTGAAAAAAGTTTTTATATAATGTCCAGAAGAGTTAAAAAAAAAATGTCAAGAAGAATAGCACTTGCAAATTTGATGAGTGGAGGGATGGGGGAGAAGGAGGTTAGTAAAATATTCTCCAATAAATTGTATATTCTTCATATCACACTCAGAAAGGTTCATGCAAACATTTACAATTGATGTCATTTCTCTCCACTATTAACATCACAATGTACCACTTGACTATTTTAAAAAATGATTTCTAGTACTATATTACTATACTTCTAGTAATGAAGAACCTGTGAATATGAACACACTAAATAAATGATGGTTATATACAGTGGTGCTTGGAAGTTATTAGAATTATAGAAAATATAGAATTGTCTACATTTCTGCATAAATTTGACCAAAAACATCATCAGATTTTCACAAAAGTCCTAAATGTAGATAAAGAGAAACCAATTAAACAAATGAGACAAAATATTATACTTGGTCATTTATTTATTGAGGAAAATTATATAATGTATGTGAACATTTGCTTTCAGCATCTGGTGTGATCCCCTGCAAATAAACATTTCCGGTAACGTTGATCAGTCCTGCAGATCGGCCCGTTCCTCAGTACAGAACAGCTTAAACTCTGGGATGTTGGTGAGTTTCCTCACATGAACTACTTGCTTCGGGTCCTTCCACAACATTTCTGTTTGTATTTGGATTAAGGTCAGGACATTGACTTGGCCATTCCAAAACATTAACTTTATTCCTCGTTAACCATTCATTGATAGAACAAATTGTGTGCTTAGGATCGTTGTCTTGCTGTATGACCCACTTTCTCTTGAAATTCAGATCACAGATAGATGTCCTGACATTTTCCTTTAGAAATCGCTGGTATAATTCAGGATTCATTGTTCCATCAATTATGGCAAGCTGTCCTGGCCCTGATGCAGCAAAACACGCCCAAATCATGATACTACCACCTCCATGTTTCACAGATGGGATAAGGTTCTTATGCTGGAATGCAATGTTTTCTTTTCTCCAAACATAACACTTCTCATTTAAACCAAAAAGTTCTGTTTGGTCTCATCTGTCCACAAAACATTTTTCCAATAGCCTTCTGGCTTGTCCATGTGAGCTTTAGCAAACAGACAGCAATGTTCTTTTTGGACAGCAGTAGTTTTCTCCTTGCAACCCTGCCATGCACACCATTGTTGTTCAGTGTTCTGATGGTGGACTCATGAACATCAACATTAGCTGATGTGCGAGAGGCCTTTAGCTGCTTAGAAGTTACCATGGATTTGTTTGTGACCTCGTCGACTATTACACGTCTTGCTTTTGGCGTGATCTCTGTTAGTTGACCACTGCTGGGGAGGGTAATAATGGTCTTGAATTTCCTCCATTTGTACACAATCTGTCTGACTGTGGATTGGTGGAGTCCAAACTCTTTAGAGATGGTTTTGTAACCTTTTCCATCCTGATGAGCATCAACAACACTTTCTGAGGTCCTCAGAAATCATGTCCATGCCATGATACACTTCCACAAACGTGTTGTGAAGATCAGATTTTGATAGATCCCTGTTCTTTAAATACAACACGGTCCTCACTCACACCTGATTGTCATCCCATTGATTGAAATCACTCTAATTTCACCTTCAAATTAATCCTACAGGTTTACATATCTTTGCCACTCACAGATATGTAATACTGGATCATTTTCCTCAATAAATAAATGATGAAGTATAATAATATTTTTGTCTCATTTGTTTAATTGGGTTCTCTTTGTTTCCTTTTAGGAAAATATGATGATGTTTTAGGTCATATTTGTGCAGATACAACGAAAATTCTAACTTTCAAGCACCACTATATATACACTCTACTAGGGATGTCACGATACCAAAAATCTAGTAGTCGGTCACCAAAAGTACACGGTACTCGATACCAAAGTCGATACCACGGTGTGTTATAAAAATAAAATTAAAAAAATAAAATTAAAAAACTCTCCTGGAGGACATCCTCCTCTGGCTGATACTGGCAGAGAGAGCGAGAAGGAGGGAGAGAGAGAGAGAAAGAGAGAGAGAGAGAGAGCGAGAGAGTGGGGGAGAGAGAGGCAGAGGGGGAGGATATTTTAGTTATCAAACACTGTCTGACAATGAGTCTCCGGATGTGCACTCCTAAACGCGTGCGCGCGCGCGCACACACACCCCTTATACTCTGAATTCAAGCATTAGTTTAAATTCACTGATATGGTGGCAGGCCAAAACGATTTATTAAAAGCATGAACATTTGAATAATTATTAGTGACATTAGACTACAGTTTGCTGACAGGACACAGGCTGAATGGTGATGCATGGAGCCCCATTAGGAGGTACTTTATAACATCGCAATGTGTTCGTGTCGTTAACAAATAACTGGCTATGGCTAACATTACATGGAGCATAACGTTAGCTGGTTTCACGGCCACAATGCCACCTGCCTCAAACAAACATAATATAGGACCGTCTTTCAGGTGCTTCGCCAAATTCCAGGTATTTCCTCGCTTTGTTTGAAACGAACGATAGCATCGGTTGCACACCGGAAACCGATACTAGCTTTCCTCTCAACGAGTTGGGGCGGAGCTAAACTTTTTAAGCTAAGCTAAACTTCTGTAGTTTTCCCGTGTGCTTGTAGGTGTTGCTCTTCTTCTTCACCACTTGTGGACCGACTAAAACACTTGCGCGTATTTGCTGCCCCCATCAGGTCTGGAAGAATCGCAACCTCGGTACTTTCGTCACAAACGGTACTAATACTACTGCAGAAAACAAGTACCGTCATGTTTTAAGAATGTTGGTACCGAGTATCGGTTCTCGTGACATCCCTACACTCTACAGTATACTGCAATTGTCAACATGTTAATATTTTATTATAATCTCTCTTTCTCCCTCTCTCTCTCTCTCCCCTCTCTCTCTCTCTCTCTCTCAGTTGCAGACAGTGTGGGCCAAAAGACTAAGAGGTTAAAATCATTGCATACCAGACTCACCATCTGAGGTTGATGCCCCACTTGGATACTGCCCTTGCTCTCACCTTCACCACAAGGTTGGTGTGCCAGTCTTCTTAACTAGATTAATCCATTAATTTATTTATTTTAGGGAAGCTACAGAAATATTTTAAACCTTAAATGTCTTATTATTACCCCACAGTAATAGAAGGATAACAATGTAAAAATACAAATTCTGTGTTTTTCGCTTGTATATAGCATCATAGTATAACAGTATAACTGTTTTCTAATCATTATTTTATTTTTATATCATTGTTATATCATCAGACCTTTGGAAAAGACATCTTATATCCTTTACTGAAAAAATGTAGCACCTGTTGGTTGGTCTAAAGACTAAGGGGTTCTGCTGGCTGAGCTTTTAGAGGCTGCACACACGTCAGTACACCTTCTGAGAAATACCACAGAATATAGACGCACACAGAACACAGAAGGAGTTCAGAAGCATGTCATAGCAGCTTTAAAGAGAGAGAGAGAGAGAGAGAGAGAGAGAGAGAGAGAAAAGAGTTCCGTTATTGATAATACTTCGAACAGTTCAACAAATTTTCTTTGGAATTTGATTCTCAGCAATTTTACTAACTAGTCATTTTAGGTAGTTTATTAGATTTTTTTGTTGTCTTTTTTTGTTTCTTTAATCTGTTATTTACAGGTATGCTTTGAGCTGTGATGACGTTCAGGAAGGTGGCGTACAGAGCATTTCCGGTTAACTCACACACTCACTTAACATCTTAAACTTTTGACCACTGGAACTGTACTCCAGGACAGTACTTAAGATTCTCAGTATACTTGAACTGCCACTTTTATCATTGACCCCATATTATCATTATACAAAGATGCTTTTATTTGGATTAGGGTTTATTTTTATATCTACATTGTATCTGAATTATAGTAGGTAGTAGTAGAGTTATTAAAATCAACAATTTCAATAACAACAACAATAATAATGTATAAGGCATTATTATATGGTGTGTGTGTGTGTGTGTGTAGACACACTGCAGGGCTGCTGGATGAAGCTCTATGCCAGGGGCAGGATCTTCAGAGTAACCATCCCCTGCAGGCGTTGGTGGCTGGCCTCAAAGCCTACAGCACATGGGCCAACGTGGCCTGCCTACGGGAATGTCGCAAGTGTACCGGGGGCATGGTGAGTGCATCAGTGCCCATATACACACAATACCGTCTCAAACCTCTTGTGTCTGCAGTCATTAAAAATTCATTGGCTAAATTTTACTGTAGCGCTTCTTGTTAAGGCGAAGGCTCTCCTATAATTTTCAAGAGCAGCCTTCTCTGGTAAAGCACTCATACCATATTTTTTTAAAACCAACAGACAAACTGAAGTCCAGCAACACTTGTGCCAAAGGAAACCCTAACTAGCTGGAAGTTCTGTATATTAATGGCTCCCCAATTGAAACGAGAGGAAGCCCACGAATTCATCTAACCAGATTGCAGCCTTGCACACACTTACACTTACAGGCAGCCATGAATCTGATGAATCCAGAAGATCTCAAGATCTCGAATCCCAGCGGAGAGCCTTCACTTAGATCAGCCACTAGGGGGCAGCTCTCGCATATTGTTGCATTGATGAACCTAGATAATGTTGCTCCTTTTTTTTTTTTTTTTTTCAAATTTCATAGCCTATATAATTGAACGTTAATGTATATCACAGTTACATCTAAAAACACACGTCTTTATGGCTTTGCACTTATTTGCACCGTGCAGTGTGAAAAGCAGGGGAAAACCACAAAACTGCACCCCCGTAGTGAATTGAACAGTGCACGACACTGAAAAGTGCACCTTCTTAACTCATACCCATTTGACATTTAAGTTTTCTGAGCTCTCACCACACAAGATGTGAAATAAAAAGGTAACAGAACTGCAGTGCAATAATCTGTGTTTGTGTGTGTGTGTGTGTGTGTGTGTGTGTGTGTGTGCGTGTGTGCGTGTGTGTGTGAGTCTAAGAGTGCTGAATGTTCTGAACTACAGCAACATGGTAATATTAAGAACATCACATACACAATATCACATTCTCATTTTTTTTATTTTTTTTTTTGCCAATTCATTGCATCAGGGCTTCATGATGGAGAACAGGACCCCCTCTCTGACGTGTAACTCGGATATCTTTGTGACTTTTGAAGTAGACAATATGGTCTGCTCCAGGTAAATTTGTGTCAAACACCTCCTCTGAAAGCAGATGAAGCACTTAATCAAGCTTCAGAATGTTTAAAACCACACGCCGTTTCTCAACAACCGTTGACTGAGAGGCAAAAAAGAGAAAAGCTTATATCACAAGGCTTGCTTGGCAAACTCATGTTGCTTAGGGTTATTTTTTGTTTTCTGCCTTATTTTAGTGATCGTCCAGCAGCACATTGTGGTGTACTCATGATCTTTTTTCAAGCAAATGAAAGGCCAAAAACAGAAAACACATAACAATTGTTGTTCTTTAAACACTCATTCCAAGTAGAATTGAACTAATGATAATTACTGGTGGTGACGATGCAAAGAGAAAGTTGGACGTTTTGGTGCGTCACTGAACACGCAGCAGCATGTGCTGATGCTGTGTCAGGAGTATGCTTGAATAACTTATCAAGTATTGGTTTGTTTGTTTTTTATTTATTTAAACTTTTTATAGCCTGCTGAAATAGAAGCAAATTATGAAATCCCCCCCCCACACACACACAAATGTTCAAGTATAAGCTCTCTGTTCACAGTTTGCCTGAAGACACTTTCAACTTGTCTTCTGCAATTTGATTACCAGAAGCCTTCTCAATACTAAAATAGTAATTCTGCCTAAGCTGTGGAAAATTGACTTATTTCATGATCATATTAGGAGGAGAGGGAGGGAAAAAAAACCCTTACAAGCCTCCTTCTCACTAATTTGATCAAAGGTAAAAAGGAAACAACAGAACAGTGAAGATGATTTGAGGAGGAAATGGTGGAATACCCAGTCATGAGGGGGCGTTTGCAGTGAAATACAGGGTTTAACCTAGGCACGTTCATGGGAAGCCCCTTGAATGGAAAATTCATGTCCTGATTTGGTGTAACAATTTCACTTGTATATTGTAATGCAGTACATGTACGTGCCATCAAAAATGTAAGCTATGAGTCAGAAACGAGCATTTACTGAATATTTCTAAGTCATTGATTCGTTGTGTTATGCAGTGTTCCCCTCAGTGGGAGATGTTTCCACTAATTACTAACTAATTACTTTGATTACATCATGCTCAGTTTGTACCTTTTAAGAGTAGACTTGTATTTGGAAGCAGCCTTAACTGAACTGCAGAGATGTTAATAAGGTTGTGTAGCAAAAATGGCAGGGAAAAGTTTAGTGGCTTTTTTTTTTAATTAACTTGGTGTCCCCACAGTCACAGAGACCAGCTCTCCTTCTTTCCTTTGCCCTTTCCCGCTCTTCCTGTTGTGGCCGTATGGGGCAGGATGTTAGTCATACAGATATAATACGTATGGAATTTGGGTTTTTCTAAGTGTGTATAGCCATATTAGTGTTAAGGTATTCGTGACCCTTTTCATGCACAGATGTTGAACCCAGGACTTCCACAGCTGTTAGTGATGCTTCATTCAGGTTGATACCCTCATCAGGTATACCAAGACAGTTTTGGTGCTGTATGTAAATGGTTCATACATGTACTGTGAATGTTTTGTTTTTTTTTGGTGTTTTTTATGGGGTATTTATGGGTTTTTATTTTTAAAGGTATACTCAGCTTAATTTAACTCTTGAGACCTGATGCCTTCTACCAGCATCAAAAATACAGCTGTTTCTTCACCACTTTACACATGTTCAATTCCAGAACAATTGGTGCTCTTTGTGAAAACGAGCAAAAAAAGAATATGTAAAAGGAATAATAGTTGTAATGAGTAATATTTTGAACATAAACATTTGGGAATGGTGTACAGTAGTTTGCGATAAACATAACATTTTGCTGAGTGGTGCATTTAAAAATATATATTTTTCCTAATTAATATTTGGCAAAGCTTTCACCGGGAACAGTAACAGCACAGCGTCTCTGTAGTGTACAACAACGTTGGAGATATTTGTAGATAGTCCTGGACAGTTCTTCATGCAGAACATTTCAAGCTCTTAAATTCTTAGGTTTGTGTATGTGGACTGTCTTCAATTTGACTTTAGTTTTATTATTACAGGCCTTATTGTGCTCAATGGTATATTTTTAACGGGATGTTTTTTATGTTCATTAGCTGACATCACATCAGACAGCCATCTCTTTTGTGTTGAACATTCTTTGGTTTTCATCATGGTGATGGATTATGAAGGGTTTTTATGAAGGAACTAAAAGCAATTCAGAAAAACATTTTTTTTTTCCTTTTCAAGATTGACAATTTGTGTTTATTTTAAATATCCTTTAGTATTGGAGATAACAAGTTTGAATCACGACAATGCCACCTGTAGCCTGGAGACAAGGGAGCAAAATTGGCCGTACTCCTTGGGTAGGAAGGATGCCATACTTTCTCACACCTGTCAATCATAGCGACACTAGCCTATCGTGGGTATCTGTAGGCTCATATATGTGGAAGAGGGCAGATAGCACTTTCCACGGAGTTTGTTACACTGCCCTGTTCGAAAAGATGCCTTTGGCTGGCTTTATATGTCTATATGTCTCACACTCCCCAGTTGTTAGCTGTCGCAGGGTGCGCATTGGCAGGCGACCAAATTGGATGGGAAATGGGGGGATTGTTTTGCTTTTTTTTGGCTTTTTGGATGTTTTTGCCTTTCTGTCCTAGATTAATAGGTGGTGCTTTGTGAATTTTTGAGCCAGTACTACAGGCAGAATGGGAAAAGTGTGGTATTTGGAATGATCAAAAACAGGACAAGTTATGCCTCCGACAGCCTCAAAACCAGGTCTGAATTGTCTAATTTGCCTTTGCATCTGTGTGCAGTTCACATGTTGTTACAGGCGAATGAAAATGGTGGTGGCTTAGTGGTGGGAAGTGGCAGCTCAGTGTTTAAGGCATCGGGATACTGGGCTACAGATTGGAAGTTCTTGAGTTCAAATCTCAGGACCACTTAGCTGCCACTGTTGGGCCCTTGAACAAGGCCCTTAATCTCTAAACTGCTCAATTGTATCTTGTCTTAATTTTTAAGTCAATTTGTGTAAAAATGTTTACATGAGGTAACTGTAAAATGCAAAGTGTACAATGTTAACTACAGTAACTTGTGTGATTTAAATAAACATATATCTGGAAAATTAAATGAACATATTAGTCTGGAATAGATTACATATCTACTTAGCAAGGTAAAACTCATATATTAAATGTACTAAAGAAAGGATAACAATAATGATAATAAACAGAAACCAAGCTGTTGTTGTCATCCCTGTCCTCTATGCTGGAACATATAAAACTGAGGAATAAATAGAAATAGTGTGGTTTTTGGGTTTCTAGTCATTAGATAATAGAGCATAGAGGTGTCCTCAGACATGAAAGGTAGACAACTGTGTTCATTGTAGTTACTGAATAATATGCCTTAAAATGAGTGACTGAATAGTAAGATGGAAGTTTAAGGGCTAACAAATAATCTCAATTTAAAGGTGCACTATTGAACGTTTTTTGGTTAAAAATGAACAAAAACAATTATTGAGTAAGTACATAAAAAAAGTGAAGAATTTACAGTGGTAAGCTTATAATAATGATTTATAATTTGAGCTGTCTGGTCTGATTTTGCAGGAAATGTCAGCTTGACGTCATTCGTTTTTGTGTGGTTACGTCACGTCCGTAAACAGAAAGAAGAGCCGGCTACTACATCGCGTGTGTGGGTGCTGGGGATGGTGGCGTGTTCGTAGCTTGTTCTTACAGCAGTTGCTCAGAATTTAAAGTTGTCATCTAGATTAATCTGGATCGTTCTAAACGCAATCATCGTTGACATCTGGGGAATCAGCTGTTGTCAAAACCAAGAAACCTAGAACTGTGGAGAGCCTGCAGTTAAAAAAAGAAAGCGAACAAGTCCGTGCTAAAACAAGAATAAATATTGTCATGGCTTTTGAGAAGTGGCGAAAACTCTGAGATCTGAATGGACTGAGGACTGATGCAGAGATGTTTTTTTTTCTGCTGAACAGTTAAGACATTTCAGTGGCTCAATAGGTAGCTAGCTAACATTAGCACACTTACTTGCTTGATTCAGCTGGGTATCGAGTTTCCTATGTTTTTTTTTTCCTTTTTTTTGCTATGGTCAGTGTGGGAAATTGCACATATTTTCTGCTAGCTATGAGAGAGAGCAACTCACCTCTACTCCAAAAAAACCTTATCCTCCGCCACCTCCATTGTCAATTACTGGAGCTAATACGCAACTCATAAGTATACCTCAAACCATCAGATTAATCCGCGCAGAGGAGCAGTGCCGAAGCACAACCCACACGAAAAAATAACTCCGCAAGTAACTTGAAGTTTTATATTTCAAACAGAGATGGCGATAGAGAGGCAAAAGTTCCGTACTCTAGCTTTAAGTTTGTTTGTTTTTTTTATTTATTTCTGGCTCCTGAGCAGATGGATTGATTTTGCTTCACTTTGCAGCACTAATGCAAACATATCTCTTCTCTTCAACAGCTTCCCCAGTTTCTTTGTAGATAAAGGAGACCTGAGCTTCCTGCTGAATGCTTTGTGCTACAGGGAGAAGGTCTTACAATGTAGCCTTGCTGCACGCCTTTACACTAAGGTCAGTGTCACTGGGGCCCTCTCAGAGGGAAAAAAACCCAGTTTCCTGTACATGTTTTTAGCCGTTATTTATTTTGTGGTGGTTGAGGAGCTGCTATTGGCTGGTGGTTGTTCACTGAACTTATAGGGCATATACATGTATATCCACTATGGCATTAATGTCTAGTCGCATTAGTAAATGATGAATAATCTCTAATTACCCTTTTAATATTTTATTAATATTTTTATATTATCTTGAGCACGTTAATAAGAACAAAGAAGAGTTTTTCAGTACCTGGAACTCATGCCTGCATTATTTAATTGGCCTTGGCCTGGCACACATACACAGAGGTAACACCTCACACCATGTTTTTGTTGTGGGGCTATAAGACTGTATTTTCTCCTGACTTAAAGCACTGCCTTATAATTCTTGTCCCATTTCTTAACACCCAGTGAATGTTAAAAAATTATATCAGCACACTACCTAACTACTAACTAAATACAACAGACCTAATTATTTTATCTATAACAAATAAGAACAAACAGCTCAGTTATGGCTAGTAAATGCCAGTTCACACCAAAAGCTTTTATAAAGCGTCTTTTCATAGCACTTCTATTTTTAACCAACTTTTAAATCCACACCAGCTGCAAAAAAAATAAAAAAAAACACACTGTAAAAACACACACAAAAACGACCTGCTGATTTTTTTTAATGCACACGTAAATGAAGCATAATATCTATAGAAACCCAGTGAAATCTTGTCAGTGAAATTTTTTTAATTTAAATTTTACTTCACAAAATGAAGGAATTTATTTGCATAATATCTGGCAGTATCATTAATACCATTAATAGCTTTATCTTATTACACAAGGTCAGATGCTGTACTTTCACTTTCTTTCTCACATGACTTTCCTTTTATGCTTTTGGGTCCATCCCCTCTCTCCAAATATGATCTTAAAACTATCAAATAAAATGATTTTCCACCCTACCAAAATCGAGCTGTAAGTGTTTCAAAGTGGGTTTTTTTTTGTGTGTGTGTGTGTGTGTGTGTGTGTGTGTGTGTGTGCTTATTACACTATTACTAAAATATAAACATAAAATCTAGTGACAGAAAAAAAACTGAATATATTTGTTGTAAACTCTGCAAGCCTGCTGGTCATTTCTACCACTTTATGAAATCTGAAAGTGAAATCAAATAATATGTCATAACAAAAATGTGCTATCACAATGTCGGGTTCTTAATGCAAAGGAATCAAGTGAATATGTTTGGATATCACAGCAGAACGCTTAATCACGCCTCTACAAACCTTCTTCACATTTTTGGCACTCTGTGTCGCGTTACCACCTGGATCAATGGTCAAGAAAAAATCAAACATGTACACTGCACCCTTCTTGTGCCTTGTTTTTACTTGTGCAATGATATGTAATAGTCTATAGCTCTGCGAATGTATAATGTTATAATGAGCATTAAATGGGTTAAAGACAATGTTTCATTCTGTTTGTTCTTATAAGTAAATACGAACTTGAGTGGCTGTGTGTGCGTGTGTGTGTGTGTGTGTGTGTGTGTGTGTGTGTGCTCTAAAATACTTTTCAGTATGTTGTTAACCAAAGAGCTATACAAAGCTGATATCCCCCCCATACCAAATTTCCATTCTCTCATCTTCCTCCCACACATACATACATACATACACACACACACACTCACACACAAGAATATGAATCTCATCTGACAGATGTTACAGACAGAAGGCTTATTCTAAATCCACTCTGCCATTTTATTCTGTGCTTTTTATTAAAATCAGTTAATATAAGAGATTTTTTTAAAGAGCATGTTATAGTTTAATACACGTTATTCTTTATATAGATTGTTCTAAAAAAAATTTCTGATTCACATAATTAATGGCATTAAAGTGTTTCTATGTTTCTGACAGGAGGATGTTTACTAAGCTCTGTGCTGCAGTAAACATGATTCGCTTTGTGTACACTCACATTCACACAGTTTAATTCCCATCTAGTGCCACGTGAATGAAGACCAAGCCTTGTTAAAGAAGGTATGTGTGAAAAAAAAACAGGTTTCCACTGATCTGTTCACGGCATCTCACGCCACTCTGTTCTTCCGACTCATTGAGTCTATGGAAAGTTCTCAGAAGTGCCACAAACAGCTTCTTGTACCCACAATTGACAGCTCGGGGTTTTGTAATTTTGTTATTGAGTAGTGGAAAAAAAAAATTGCAGAGAAGCAACGTTGACCAGACAAATTTTTTTTGGATGCACGTTGAGGGTACAAAGGTCTTGATTCCGTTTGTTGTGTCCTATCTGTAGTTTCCCTACACTCTGTCTGCAATGTGCTGTACAGTATTAGAATTACAAAATGTTTACATACATTCTTTACTAACACTGCACGCGGAAATACACGCGCTTGTCACCCTATATGCAGAACTCATGTGCCATCCTCATTTACTGTCATCCATTATTAGTATCCAGAACTATACAAAGCCACCTTACATGCCACACATAACTCAATACAAAGCTAATGTCTGTAGGAGTTTTAATAAAAAATGAAAATAAGAATCACTTTGACAATCAGGGAGAAAAAATAATTATAGTGACTTGCAAAAGTATTCAACTCCATTAAATGTAATAAGATTCATCTCACTTACAAATGACACTGGCACAGAAGTCAGTCTTTAAAAAAAAAAAAAGTTAATGAATGCTACTTACATTCATTCATTCATTCAATCCCTTCAGATAATACTTGGTAGAACCATCTTTTTCTGCAATAACAGCTTTAAGCCTCTTCCTACCAGCTTTGCACACTGTTTGGGAGTGATGTTCGCCCTTGCTCCAGGTTGATTGCAGTCTTTTGATTGCAGTTTTCAAACAGTGCCAAGGATTGTCAGTAAGATCTGGTTTTTAGCCATTGTAGAAGATTCGACTTTTTGTTTTAACCACTCCTGCATTGCTTTGAACTTGTGTTTGGGATTGTCCACTGTCCTTCTGAAAGCTGAAGTTCCTCCCATGCTTTAGTTTTTTGTTGCTGTTTTTTTTTTTCTAGCAGACTTAAGCAGGTTCTCTTGTAATATCCCCAAGTATTTTGCTAAATTCCCATCAATTTTGAATACTTTGGTAACAAGTTTTCAAATGCATGCCATACCCCACCTCACATACGTCCATTGAATAAAAGAAGTACAGATTAACATAACAAGGTCTTGTGTTTCAGCTACTGTAGCTAGCCAGTGCATTGCAATATCGATAAAGTCTGTGATTACTGGAAGTGTTTAACTCCGAGGTGTATTTAAATGATAGTTAAAATGGAAGCGCTTTTTCCCCTCCATGAGATACACTTGGCAGATGACTTAAAGCACTTTCGTTTCTCATTGATCTCACATTTTTTTTTTTTTTTTTGGCCAATTACATTTTCTCTCCCTACCACTGCATAATTATGCCCATGAAGGTCACATCTTTGTTTTGTTGTTTTTTAAATACAATGAATTACTTTACTTGCTTAATTGAACTTAATTAAATCTAGCCTGTTAAATGTAGTTAGCTAATGTTTGCAAGGAAAATTGGCTTTCTAGCATTTCTAGATAGTTAACCTATCTAATAAGCATATGCTAAGGGCTTAAAACAATGACATAAAACCTTTTAGATTGATAATTACACATGAAAGATTTTGCCACAAAAATAAAATTAGATGCGACACAGCTCTGCATTTGAATTTTTTATTGTGTTTGTTAAATGTACTTAGTGGAATCCAGAGCAAGGTTACAGTGGTGCTTCCAACACAAAAATGTTTAATTGGTTTTATTATAATATTAATTTACATTTAAACAAAAGTAAGACTGTGTTTACAGTCAGTTGTATAGCGCAATGTTAGGTCATACCATATTTACCATAGCCAGACTGTATATAAACCGTTAAAAGGCACTAAAGCTAGCTAGCAAGAAAAAATGGTACCTAGCTAGTTACATTTTACTGAAGATTTTGGCACAATTTCTATTTTAAAATTCAGAGGCATGATGGTAAGTGTGGTTAAAAAAAAAAAGTAGACAAAATGTCATTTGAAAATACAGTCCCCTCTGAAACTATTAGAACAGCAAGGCCAATTCATTTGTTTGTGATGTACACCAAAGACATTTGAATTTGAGATCAAAAGATGGATATGAGATGAGAGTTAAGGATTTCAGATTTTATTTCCTGGTGTTTACATTCAGATGTCTTAAACAATATAAAACATAAAACCTTTTGTATTAGACCACCCAATTTTTAGGTGAGAAAAAGTATAGGAACAGATAAGACTTACTAAATAACACTTAATATTTGGTTGCATATCCCTTGCTTGCAATAACTGCATCAATCTGAAGACCCATTGACCTCACCAAACTGTTGCATTTTTCTTGTACTGCAGCTTCTTTCAGTTGTTGTTTGTTTTGTGGGGGTTCTCCCTTCAATCTTCTCTTCAGGAGGTGAAATGTTGCTCAATCGGGTTAAGTTCTGGCGATTGATTTGGTCTTTCTAAAACCTTCCAGTTTTTCCTCTGTTGAGGTCCTTTGCTGGGTTGGCAGTGTGTTTTTTGGTCATTGTCTTGCTGCATGATGAAGTTATTTCTGATTAACTTGAATACATTTCTCTGTAAATTGGAAGACAGATTGTTTCTGTAGACTTCTAAATTCATTCTGCTGCAACCATCATGAGTTACATCAACAATAAAGATTAGTGAGCCTGTTCCAGAAGCAGCCATGCAAACCCAAGCCATGACACTATCTCCACCATGCTTGACTGATGAGCTTGTATGTTTTGGATTATGAGCAGATCCATTTCTTTCTCCACACTTTGGCCTTTCCATCACTTTGGTAGAGGTTCAACTTGGTTTCAGAACTTTTGTGGCTTATCTCTGTACTTCCAGTCGAAGTCCAATCTGGCTTTCCGATTCTTATTGCTGATGAGTGGTTTGCATCTTGGGTATGGCCTCTATGTTTCTGCTCTTGAAGTCTTCTTTGAATAGTGGATTGTGATACCTTCACCTATGAAGGTTGTTGGTGATGTCACTAACTGTTGTTTTTGGGTTTTTCTTCACAACTCAACAATTTTTCTGTCATCAACTGCTGTTATTTTCCTTGGCCGACCTGTTCAATGTCTGGTTGTTAGTATACCAGTGGTTTCTTTCTTTTTCAGAACATTTATTTGTTATATTGGTTATGCCCAATGCTTGTGCAATGGCTCTGATAGTTTTTTCCTCTTTTCTCAGCTTCAAAATGGCTTGCTTTTCTCCCTTAGACAGCTCTCATGCTGGTTTATCCTTTTTAACAACAAATGCAGTCTTTACAGGCAAAACCTAAAGCTCAAACCAAGAGTAGACATTCAAAGCTATTCATTCTTTGAACAATCAGTTTAACAGGGCACACCTGGGCAGCAAAAAACACCTATCAGTCACATGTTCCAATATTATTGATCACTTTAAAAAATGGGTGGGCTCAAATAAAAGGTGTCATGTTCTAAGTTATTTAACACATCTAGATGTAAATATGAGGAAATGAAAGTAGAAATTCTGATCTCTTGTCTCATATCTTTTGAACTTAAACCCCAATGTCTTCAATGTATAGCAAAAACAATAGAATTGGCCTTTCAGTTCCAATACATTCAGAGGGGACTGCATTTCTCTGTGGAGAAAAAAATGAAGGAAGATTGATTAAGATGACACTGATATGATGAATAGCTTGAGAATCGCTCCTCGTGTGTCATATTTAGTCAACACTGTTCCATTAGCTACATTGGATTAACAATACCTTCAGCAAGTTTGTTAGTCTCCTTCTATTGAAATGATTGCAAAGTTAATCAACTTTATCTAGCCTATTTATCTGTAAACAGACAGCTTTTGCACACGATATGTTGACTCAGTACAGGGCAAAGTGATGTTGAATCCAAAGCTCTGGACATTTTACCTTCTAATATGTATTATCGGGAATAAAGAAAATAAGCTGAAAAGTGCATGTCTACAAGCAACAACAATAATGGACACATCATGCTGAGGAGAGAGCAACGTTTTTTATATGAAGATTCCAAGAAATCCTCTGTGAGTCACCTTTTGACCTCTATTGAAAGTCAGGTTCAAGTCCTAGAAAATCTCACTGCTGTAGAGTTCAGAACATTTGGCTTGTGAAGGGCTTGGTGGTATTATTTTGGCACTTTAGGACATCAGTGGCACAGGTTAACTGAAGTCTCTAACCTTCAGCACAGCATTTATAATGCTGCTTTCAAATGGTCTCAGAAGTGGAAAGTCAGAACTTGTAATTATGTCTGTTTTGACTTCCATGCATTCAAGCAACAATGTAGCCAATGTTAGTGATATGAGCGATGCATTTACCTCCTCAAAACAGCAAAACAGCAAACTGTGTAGTGAGTGTTAGAGATTTAACAAGCAAATGTCTCTGTATGTTGACTGATCTAAAGCAAATTCCAATATATACTGTATAACTCATTTAAGAGTTAAGAAGTGCTGCTTTGTTTACTGTTGATGCTGTGATGATATGACGTCATATGCTGAACCCGGTGTTGAGACGAACTTCCTGACTTTCTGAGTAAGAATTCTAAACTGAGATGATGCTTCCTTTGGATTTTCATAGTCAGAGTTTGAACATTTAGCAGGTTATAACTTAGCGTAACACAGCATAACTCCCTGATCACTGCAGGTGTCTGTTACAATATCCACGACAATATGACAATACCCATTCATTGAGAGATATATAAAGGATGTCTGACAAGGGGTTTAAAATGTCTCAATATTTTGGGGATTTCTTAAACCAGGGCCTTTTGCATTAAAAATGTAGAATGTCTGGAGTCTGCTGTCATGGCAGTTAAATGCAGTAGAGATTATAACACAGACACCAAGGATCCAACTGGAGCAGCCAGATAGAGATGAGCAGGTAATGCTAGGATTTTTGCTTGAAATATCCTTTTAGAGGACAAAGGAAAAGTTGTTGAATTTACTAAAACTATATATACACTATATGGCCAAAGGTTTGTGGACACCTGCCCATCACTCGTATGTGGGCCTTCCCCAAACAGTTTCCACAAAGATGGAGGCACTCAGTTACACAAAAACGTTAAAGCATGACTGTGCCCCTGTGTGCAATGCGAGGTCCTTAAAGGCATGGTTTGCTATGGTTGGAGTGGAAGAAATTAAATGGCCTGAATTGGAACGCCGACTGCGTCCCAGGCTTCCTTGCCTGACATCAGTGACTGGCCTCACTAATGCTCTTGTGGCTGATTGAGCAAATCCCCACAGCCTCGCTCTAAAATATAATGGAAAGCCTTCTCAGAAGAGTGAAGGTTATTATAACAGCAAAAGGGAACTAAATCTGGAGTGCGATGTTCAACAAGAACATATAGGTGTGATGGTCAGGTGTCCACAAACGTTTGACCATGTTCTGTAAGTTCACAGTATGTATTGAGCTGTTTACTTTTTATGTATTCAACATGGATGTTTTGCATTAATCTAGTTTGAACTGTTTAGTGACAGATCTGAGAGATCCATTGTGTGTAGGGGCGGAAGTGTGGTGCAGCAGGTAGTGCAGGTGCCTCACAACTCCATGGTCCAGAGTAGAGATGACATTTTTGTAAGTCTTTTCAGTTCATTCAGTTAAATGATTTTTGGAGTCCTACACCAATCTGTTTATTTGTGTGGTATACTCAAATTTGTAGCCTAATCATGCTGCTGCCCAAGGTAGACAACAAACAAATTGATCAGAATAAAATAGCTAATAATCATTGCTACTTGTGTCATAAAGGTGTAAAATGTGAATACTTGTATGTCTGTGAAGAAGAAATATTTCTCACACATAGCCCAACATTGACCACTAATTCCTGTACTGAAACGCTGGAAATCTCCTGCTCTGACAGAACAAGCCTGAACAGGACACATTAAATTCACTCGTTCAGTTGAACTGCTGAGGAGAGACAGGAGGAATGGCTTAGGTTCTGTGTACATGCAATTGCAAATACAACTTGCACAACTCACAGATGTGGTTAAAGAAACTGACAGAGAAGGGTTTTTTTATGTTTATAAAACATTCCCTGATTCAAAAACTGATCTGCTGAATGAGAGAGAAGCAAATCCCAGTCACTATCAGAAGCATTCACTGACTCAACCGGCAAGGATCAGGTTGCAAAACCCGTCAGGAACAACTGAACAAAAGGAATGATTTAGTGCATGGCTGTGACAGATACTGACTAGTAACTCATTCAAAAGGTCCTGGGTCCAATTCTGGGTTCTGGTTGCTGTCTTTGTGGGGTTTTACATGTGATTATGTAGGGGTTTTTGTTCTGGGTGTTCTGGTTTCCTCCAAAATCCCAAAACACATCCCTTCTGTAGGTGGATTGACTGGGCTAAATTGCTGAGGTTGAAGTTGGAGGACATGTATGGTAAAATTCCACAAGAAGATAAAATATAATGTTTTTTTTTTTTTTTTTTTTTTTGCTGAATTAAAATAAAAACTATTTTAAAAGAAAAAGAGAAAAAAAAAACCAAGGTATATATTATAGATGTATTGATAGTCACAATACAGACGTATATTATGGTGCTATCCATCATGTAGTTACTGTATAAGCTTTTCCCCCTACTCTTCAAGGGCTTTTTTGCTTATCACTTTTTGACTGTTAAATGTCTTTAACATGATAATTACATGCCAAGTTTGCAGTTAAGATGCTGAATGCCCCTTTCAGTGTTTGCTAAGCCAATCAATTTATTATTATTATTATTATTATTATTATTATTATTATTATTATTATTATTATTGATGTATTTCTTTCTTTAGTTATTTTTTCTCATGTAATTATTTCGAACTATGTATTATAAGTTACGAACACAAATAGTTCTGAAACCTTCTGACTGGCTGTGGAAAAAAGGGTGGGTGTAGGGTGGTCCTTTTCAGTCCAGTCGTGTGAAACTGTTCTTGTGGTTCAAACCCTGTAGAATCGGCTCATGTCAGGCTTCTGGTATGCAACTGCACTCTCAGTTTCATTTTGCGATGCCTTGCTCTGTATTTAGCCGAAAGAGGTTAATGCATTTCAATGAGCAATTCTGGTCATGCTCATGTCCATCTCGTTTTTTTGGTTTTGTACACATGAAGAAGAGCGTACACAGTGACTGCGAGAGAGAGAGAGCGAGAGAAGAAGACATTTGTCACTAACTGATTGTAGTTATACTTTTTATAATTGCAGCCGTTATACTTCTACACAGGTGTATAATCATTTCCCGATAAGTAGCAATGTTTTTCCAATAGCAAGAATGCAATTCTGCATGTCTGATAGCAATCTGACACAGGACAGTGAGCATGCAATATTGCAAAGAAGTAATGTAGTAAGTAGAAGGTCATTTCTGCTCCATCAACTATCTAATCATCTATCTGTCATCACCCATCTAAAGAAACACATATATGTTTTTGTACAGTGAGGGAAAAAAGTATTTGATCCCCTGCTGATTTTGCACGTTTGCCCACTGACAAAGAAATGATCAGTCTATAATTTTAATGGTAGATTTATTTGAACAGTGAGAGACAGAATAACAACAAGAAAATCCAGAAAAACGCATGTCAAAAATGTTATAAATTGATTTGCATTTTAATGAGGGAAATAAGTATTTGACCCCTCTGCAAAACATGACTTAGTACTTGGTGGCAAAACCCTTGTTGGCAATCACAGAGGTCAGATGTTTCTTGTAGTTGGCCACCAGGTTTGCACACATCTCAGGAGGGATTTTGTCCCACTCCTCTTTGCAGATCTTCTCCAAGTCATTAAGGTTTCGAGGCTGACGTTTGGCAACTCAAACCTTCAGCTCCCTCCACAGATTTTCTATGGGATTAAGGTCTGGAGACTGGCTAGGCCACTCCAGGACCTTAATGTGCTTCTTCTTGAGCCACTCCTTTGTTGCCTTGGCCGTGTGTTTTGGGTCACTGTCATGCTGGAATACCCATCCACGACCCATTTTCAATGCCCTGAATGAGGGAAGGAGGTTCTCACCCAAGATTTGACGGTACATGGCCCCGTCCATCGTCCCTTTGATGCGGTGAAGTTGTCTTGTCCCCTTAGCAGAAAAACACCCCCAAAGCATAATGTTTCCACCTACATGTTTGATGGTGGGGATGGTGTTATTGGGGTCATAGGCAGCATTCCTCCTCCTCCAAACACGGCGAGTTGAGTTGATGCCAAAGAGCTCCATTTTGGTCTCATCTGACCACAACACTTTCACCCAGTTGTCCTCTGAATCATTCAGATGTTCACTGGCAAACTTCAGACGGGCATGTATATGTGCTTTCTTGAGCAGGGGGACCTTGCGGGCGCTGCAGGATTTCAGTCCTTCACGGCGTAGTGTGTTACCAATTGTTTTCTTGGTGACTATGGTCCCAGCTGCCTTGAGATCATTGACAAGATCCTCCCGTGTAGTTCTGGGCTGATTCCTCACTGTTCTCATGATCATTGCAACTCCACGAGGTGAGATCTTGCATGGAGCCCCAGGCCGAGGGAGATTGACAGTTCTTTTGTGTTTCTTCCATTTGCGAATAATCGCACCAACTGTTGTCACCTTCTCACCAAGTTGCTTGGCAATGGTCTTGTAGCCCATTCCAGACTTGTGTAGGTCTACAATCTTGTCCCTGACATCCTTGGAGAGCTCTTTGGTCTTGGCCATGGTGGAGAGTTTGGAATCTGATTGATTGATTGCTTCTGTGGACAGGTGTCTTTTATACAGGTAACAAGCTGAGATTAGGAGCACTCCCTTTAAGAGTGTGCTCCTAATCTCAGCTCGTTACCTGTATAAAAGACACCTGCGAGCCAGAAATCTTTCTGATTGAGAGGAGGTCAAATACTTATTTCCTTCATTAAAATGCAAATCAATTTATAACATTTTTGACATGCGTTTTTCTGGATTTTTTTGTTGTTATTCTGTCTCTCACTGTTCAAATAAATCTACCATTAAAATTATAGACTGATCATTTCTTTGTCAGTGGGCAAACATACAAAATCAGCAGGGGATCAAATACTTTTTTTCCCTCACTGTATGTTTTAAAGATGAAATTAGGGGAAACACTGCAGTCTCAGTGTTTTATGTGGGTATTTATGTGCATTTATTTGTTGCCATTTTATTGTTGTACATTTATCAGGTTAAGCTGTAAAAGTTTCTTCATCTGAAGACAGTTGTACCATTCTTGGTGCATTATGAGCGAGCCATCATTTTGGAACATTAATGTTGTTTTTCAGCACAGTGATGAATGGTGTACGTACAGCTTTAGGTTGAGGATAAATATGAAGTCCCTGGTGTTCAATCAAGGATTTAGGCACAATTTAAACAAGCTGCCCCTGGCCCACACAGTCTGTAGGTCCTACGCAGCTGTGGCAGATTAACGAGAGAGGTCAAAGTTCGTCCCAGATGGTTTGCCGAATGCCCTGTTAGCTGAGCTGCAGGGACACGGGTTACGCTATTCCTCTCTGTCCACTCAGTTAAGCAAACATCTTACTCAGTGTTGCTGCTGCTGTTGTTTGTTTTTTTCCGACCAGCTCTTTGATGCTATGCAGTGGTTAGTTCTCACTTGCCTAAGTCGAGTGGAGATATTAACCTGCAATATTTTTTTCCACTCCCCTTTGTCTTCTGCAGAGCATCCTGCTTTCAATGAGCTTAAACCACTAGAAACATGTTCCATTCGATCATAGACCTGTACACAGACCCTCTTTTATAGCAAACAAAATATAAGGTATGCTGTTTGTTACTGTTTATTCTGAATAATGTAGTTAAATCGCAATTAACTGTGTTGAACAGTGTCTTTCCTTTTATATCACTTCGCTTTTAAAGGTTAAGGTCTTCTGGCGAAGAATAAACAAAATACATTATTAAGCTTTGACTGTATGTATTTCTTCTCTTTTGCCTCTAGCCTGAAACAGTGCTTGTATTTATGTTTTATGTATTTATGTATTTATGTAATATAGGCCATACACTGTATTCTGTTGCTAATCAGTATCACTGATGTGGTTTTTTCTCTATTTTCACTTGTAATTCTGCCTTCTGCACGGAAAAGGTCTTGTGTATCAGGAGCGAGGGTGGTATCTCAAACACGAGTAACAAACCTTAGTACTCATGCTATCAGACAGAACTGCAGCCAGGTACGTGTTCAGTACGACCACAATTCGTTGTCAGCTTCAAAGACCTATTAACCACAAAGCACAGATCATTGAAGGATAAAAAAAAATCATTGCCAACGCGTAGGTCTGGTAATCGAACAACAGAATTATACTTCAAAGGTGTAATATATCTGATGCTGCTTGCAAATGTAGGTGCACTGGTATGAAGAACACACAGCATGGTAACCATACAAACCAGTATCACCAGTTTCATATTTTTAAGTACACTATATTAGTGTATGCCTGACCATCTCACCTATACGTGTTTGTTGAACATCCCATTCCAGATTTACTTTTATAATAACCTCCACACCTGTGTCCACTATAGCCTCAGATTCCTGCACTTCGCTGACAAGAGTGTAACCCAGTGTGGTGTTGTACTGTTGTAGCCCGTCCACCTCAAGGTTCGATGTGTTGTGTGTTCTGAGATGCTTTTCTGCCCAGCACAGTTGTAAAGAGTGGTTATTTCAGTTGCCAAAGCCTTTCTGTCAGCTCAAACCAGGCCATTCTCATCAATGAAACATTTCTACAAACAGTTAATTGATGTTTTTTGCTTTTCGCGCCATTCTCTGTCAACTGTTGTGTGTAAAAAATCTCAGGCAGCCAGCGGTTTCTGAAATACTCAGCCTAGCCTGTCTGTCACCAACAACTAAGCCAAGTCTAAATCACTTAGCGTTTTATTCCACTGTACTGTCAGCGTGGCATGATAATTCCTGTTACTTCAAGCAGTATACTTCTGTAATAAATGAAGAGGTTTTGAAAATGTTGTGGACAAAAGAGCAAGTAATGTTTATTGTTTTGTCTATTATTATGTTTATTACTTTGTCTCTATCATGACACCTTCATTTGTAACGCATATGAACACCAATTAGTGTCTCTCAGAAAATGGTGGCAGCTACCTTTTTGAGTATTATTAGCAATTTCTTTCTTGGCAGTCTTTTTTTAATTTATATGAAATCCTCTTCATTTTATGACTCTTCACAAACAGGTAGATGAAGCAGAGAGCTAGTGATAGAATGGGAGTGTCAATAAAGGGTATTGATTACAATCCCTTTAGCCTACAGCAGACATACACACATAGCGTGTGGTTTGTGGTTTGACCAGTTGTTCACAATTAGTTGTTACTAAATACAGCAACAGCCTTATCAGCACACTCCCATGTATAGGAGCATACTGAAGCTGAGAGGACAGTGGCTTTAACACCAGTCTGTCAGTATGCAATCAGCAGTGTGTGTTTACCATTCTTCCAGAGCTAACACAGCCTCTGTGTGCACAAATAAGCCTTTCTTCAGTCGCAGAAATAACTCTATAGTTAGGACCATATGCTATTTTTTTTGGCATGAATTCTTTTCCTCTGAACCTTAAGCTTTTGTTCTAGTTATCAGCATATTTTTACGGGCCAATTTCATGAGTCTTCCATGACCTCGTCTTATGCGTCGAGTTTGTGGATTTGGACGTCGATATTAAAATTCAGTTTGTAACAGAAATCTGGGTTTTCTGGGTTGAATCGCATTCAGTGCTTGTGGACTGTGTGTCTGTAGACTAATGTTGTATGGCAGTTTGTCAAACAATTGCATTTACTAGTATATAATTAAAGGTCAATAAGCTCTTGTGGAAGCAAGTGGTTGTCCAGCAATATAGCATATTCAGTTATCAGAGTGGGATTATAAAAGCAATGTGAATCAGGAGGGTGTGAGTCATTACTGACACAGCCAGACCAACACTAAGTGGAAAGACGTCTGACTTTCTGTGCACATGAAAAGTTCCGTTGTGTATATAAGGGCTCATTAGTGTATGTGTTCATTGTCTGATGAAGAGCCATTGGGCTCGAAACATCACCTGTGGTGAGAACAAGTAATAAATAATTTTCTATTTTTGGAGCTGTAGTGTGCCAAATTTTTCTTTCTTTTCACATGAAAAGTCTTCACATCTGCAGAAAATCTGTGGAGCAAAGATTCTATATCCAGTTAATTACCATGAATTACCACACCCATGTGTGGGCTTTTCCTAAACTGTTGCCAAAAAGTGTGAAGCACAAAATCATCTAGAATGTCTTTGTATGCTGTAGCATTAAAATTTCCCTTCATTGGAACTAAGGGGCTCGAACATGTTCCAGCATGACAATGCCCCTGTGCACAAAGCGAGACATATTTTGCCAAAGTTGGTGCAGAAAGACCTGGCGTGGCCTGCAAAGAGCCTTTGGGATGAATTGGAACACTGTCTACGCACCAGGCATCCTTACCCGACATCAGTGCCCGACCTCACTAATGGGTACATCCCCACAGTCACATTCCAAAAATCTAGCGGAAAGTTTTCCAGAAGAGTGGAGGGCTACATCCCTATTACCATACTTTACAGTAGGCGAAAAGCAGCACGCCAAAGGAGAGTATGTCCGAATTCTCAGTAGGTGAGAAAAACCCCAATGATCCACTGCTTGCGCCGTGATTCTGCAGTAGGGAACCAATGGATACTTGGACACTGTGCTATCCCATAATACAACAGGACTGGAACGGAAGAACTGTCCAAATAAAAAATGGCAGAAGGCTGCGCGTCGGCTCTTTTTATTTTGTAGGTCACATGACAATGCCAACATGGCGGATGTAGGACATCCGGATAGTGTTCATACTTCTCACAGACCGTATCCTGATCAGTACGTACTGTCTCACCGGCCAAGCAGGACATACTGAATCAAGTGCAGTTGGTGCTGTCACAGTACATGATTTCGGATGCAGCAGAGGTCATTATAACAGCATTATAACATTAGAACACATATATTGTATCTTGTCTGATTGTTTGGAAAATGATTATAGGAAAATGTACTCTTTTCAACTGACATGTAAATGCAGAAGACAAACATATAAGACATATTTTTATAGAAATCTTATACGTAAGACATATGTACTTGTATATGTCTATGTACTTACAAGTGACAGTGTTGTTGTGTGCAACATTATTCACACCCACATGTGTGTTGTTATTGTGTATGTGAGTGGTGGCCCCTGGGGAGCCTGCATGGTGTAGAATCAGCAGTTGTGACAGGAGGGTGTGAGTTTTTTAAGAATGCCAGTGCTATTGTTCTCTTAGTGCTCTCATTACACTTGTCAATATTAGACAGCCTCATCAACCGCACAGCATGGGGGAAAAAAGACTCTCTCTCTCTCTCTCTCTCTCTCTCTCTCTCTCTCTCTCTCATACATCATCAAGGCTTATGAAAGTTATGAGACTGGTCTGTTGCTTTCAGGAGTTAATTAAAAAATTTTCATAATTATCATCTTTACCAAAGAAAAAAGGCTCTAGTAAATATATATTTTTTTTATAGTATTTAGTGTTGGGTGTTTTTTTTTTTGTAGTATAATTAGTAAAGAGACTGGTGCATAAATCAGGTAGGCTTCCCCACACACAAGTGGCTTCTTTCATCTTGAGAGACGTGGAGACACAGTAGTGAGTGGTGAAGAGTGAGGGAGTGAGTGGTGAAATATGCCTCATGCCTTTATAAACTCAATATGTCTTTTGAGTCGGCTTTCATCTCAACTATCCAGCGGTTAAACAAAAGCTGCGGTGGTGGAATGCTAACTAAGCTCTTTGTCAGGCAGGGTGGTGGGCAGACTGTAGTAACTTGAGTGACTCACGCAGGATTTACTGAGAAACAAACAGAAGGTGAATGAGTGTGATATGAGTAATACGTAACAAGCGTAATGTAACTCCACCCAATTTAATCAGAGAAGTGTTTTTCCTTTTACGTGAAAGGAACAAAGCTGTATTATGGATGCAGTATGTTGTTCACGAAAAGGTAAAGTTTTCAGATATAATTTTTAAAAAAAGTATGTGCAAATTAAAGAATAAGTTTTTGCTTTTTGTGGTAGTGGCTGGCTACAGCATTCCTTTGAGATAATCTTTATTATTATTATTATTCCTTTGAGATTTTTTTTTTTTTGCTTACACATATCCTTCCATGAGGATTGGGCGTTGGTTTATCATTGAATGAATAATTGTAGCACTTGTGTGTGTGTGTGTGTGTGTGTGTGTGTGTGTGTGTGTGTGTGAGGTTCAATCCCTTGCAATTATTGATTAAACGTCCTAATATATGCTTAATCTGTCACTTCACTACCTGTGGAAAGTGCCAGAACTTTCAGACCTGTCACAGAGATTACATAAGAGGCACTCAGATGTCCAGATTAGTTCTCCAGATTTTACTGTATTGGGAATCTGACAGCATTCCCCTGAAAATGTTTCAGTGCTTCCACAGTAACACTGTTGTAGTTGCACAAACATACTTTTTTTTCTCAACATTTCTAGCCATGTTCCATATAGTTTATAGTAGTGTGAGCATAAGTGTAGCGTTACAAGTTACAATGTTCATTTGTGTTGACTGAGTCAGTTTTATGTCACAAGGAACAGTAGTACACTCAAAGCCAGTGCAGGCTGTACAAAGTAAAGCAGTTCATGCATTTGCAGAGTTAAATTTATTGTAATGAATTTACACCATACAGTATTATATGGTTTGTATTAGATAATGGTATAAAACATAAGTTTTCAACAATCATATAATAATAATAAAAAAAATAAAGCTCTATACATTCTATGCAACCGTTTTGCTATTTTAAACCACTAGAGGGCATGGCAATACCTGTAGGCCACTGTATATAAAGGCATGTTCTGCTAAACTCTGATTTTCTACAGAAACAAATATTTACAACCACAAGTTTTAAGTGACCTATTAAGCACATTTCTAGATCCCAGTGCAGTGGAAATGTGTGTATTGACACTCACTTGTTCTCCATTGTTGTGTTCAGCTGTTGGAGTTGTGCAGTGAAGGACGATGTATTGAAGGTGACGTCAGACTTCAACATGCCTTCCTGTTGTATCCAATCACCCATCGCCAGTGTGCCCAACTACATTACACCTTGGGGCTTCTCCCCACAGCCGAGAGCACCATTCCCCAGTCCTAAAGCCAGCAGAGAGCCACACTAAAGCTCTGAAGTATAGAAAACCTATATACTACAACACTTGGATTAAATTGTACTGCTTCCTGTTGGTAAAACAGATTAGCAATTTCTCCTACAATGGATAACATTAGGATGTTTGGAATGATGAAAAAGAATGGCACCTTATTTGTCTTTTCAAAAGTGGGTTTTGGGTTATGTGGTGTGAATCTCTATGCTTTATGATTTGCTTGTTCCACCAATAACAATGTCATTATACAATTCAAACATTATTATTATTGAAGGTCTGTTATTATAGAAGTCTATTTATATCTGATCTTGTTTTTAATAAATACAAGCAATGTTAGTATAAAGGCCCAATTTGTTTTTAAGCACTATACAATCAGCTGTGTAATATAAAGTGCATATTAAAACTTACCAAAAAAAATGGCCGAAAGGTGAAGCACAGCAACACTTAATGTGCTGGGCAGCACCAGAGATTATTTATAAGGGAATGGTTATTGGAATTAGCTTCTATCTTCATATTGTGTTGATATTATTATTCTTATTAGTCATATCCTATATTAAAATACCACCTAAATCTACAGCTGGAAAAAATAAACATATTTTATTTAAAATAGAAGGTTTAAATAAAGCTTGCATTATTAATATTCTAAAAGAAATTGCTGGTTTACATAAAATAAAGAAAAATAAGAAAAACAACTCTTGCATTGATTCCTAACATCATTCATTGTGGACACTGGATGTCTCTGGGATTGCAGTGTCAAACAGATGTACTTAGCTTACCCAGTCTCCATATTGTTTCCACTGATCATTCCTCTTGGTTGAAAGCCATCTTCACCTCTTTACCCCCTAGCTTGTTGTTGTTAATGAGTCATTACAACTCATGATGTCCAGTGTGACATAGGCTCAGAGATTTGCCCTGCAGCCAAACACCTGGCCCTCCACTTCTCTCTGCAGTTGTATTTTGATACAAATCCAAATTTGTGTTTGAATCTCTTCCAAGCAGTCTTCCTAGTAAACCTTGAGTTTGGTGATGACTTAGTTTGTAGATTCCCTGAGCAGGTCTGGTCTCGCCGGTTTCTACAATGAGCTGAGAGAAATTGAGCTGGCAAGTCCATTAACTACCCATTATGGGGCGATGGCAAGCGAAACAGTAGGGTGGGGGTACTTGTGTATTCTCTCTCACTGATTCGAACATTCCACTTAATAAAATGTCTAGTACTCATAAGTCTTGGTGACTAGACTTTTTTATAACCAGTCACACAAAGGGCTGGATCAGTGAAGAAACCTAAGACGGGGTGTCCAATCTTATCTGCAGAGGACCTGTTTAGCTGCAGGTTTTTTCTTCAAACCAAGCAGGAGTCACCACTGGTCTCAAATACCTAATCTTGGCCTTTAATCGACTATTAGGTTTGGCTTTTGCTTGGCAGGAGCGAAAACTAGCTGGGATGAATATGAAACACCTTCCAAACATCTTCAAATCCAGTCACTTAGACTACTCGACATTCAAAAGTACCTTAATATCTAGCATGAGGCACCAATAACTATTATCCTGTTAAAGTCTTGACACTTTCTATATTGTCCCAGTCCTTTCCTAGAACTGTTGAGCAGTATCACAGGATATGATTTAGAGCGTTGTCCCCCAGTGTCATGGTCTAGGCCAGGGCCCACGTGTATTTCCCCATGTTTCCAGTATTTTCTGTCCCTCTTATTTCTGTTTGTGTGTGTGTGTGTGTGTGTGTGTGTGTGTGTGTATGTGTGTGTGTGTGTGTGCACATGTCCCTGGCCGTGGCGTTCCACCTCTCTGCTGTTCACTCCTGGCTCAGTTCCTGCTACACCCAGTCCCACCTTGCCTTCCCCATGGCTTTCCTGCTCTGCACTCAGCTCTCACGTCGCTGACCAAAGTTCAAATCCTGACCCCAACTACACGTTATCACACTCTTTTTCCCACACACCCCAGCTTCCACTTGTCTTCAATAAACCCTGTTTAACCTTCAGTCCTTGAGTCTGTGTTCTGCGTTTGGGTCCCCTTGTCTGTGTTCCTCATAACACCAGGTGCAAATTCTGCAGTAACCCTGCACATTTTTCACATTGACAACATTCTTGTAATGACTCATCAAAGTCATTGGCTAATGAGTTAATGATTAAGCCTTTGAATAGTTGAAGGAGATGAGTTAGCAGAAGGGTGAGTGCATTTTGTATGTATCATTTTACAGAAAGTACCCACAGGGAATTTATACAGTTGGTATGCCCTAGATTAAACATTAATATACACTATATGGACAAAAGTATGTGGACACCTGACCATCACACCGATATGTGCTTGTTGAACATCCCATTACAAAGATATGGGCATTAATGTAGAAATAGCCCTCCCATTGATGGATTTTGGAATGTGGCTGTGGGGATTTGTGCCCATTCATCCACAGGAGCTTTTAGTGAAGTAGGGGACTGATGTCGGGCAAGGAGGCCTGGTGCACAATCGGCCTTCCAGGTAAGTTGAGGCCAGAGCTCTCTGCAGGCCACTTTACTTCTTCCAAAACAACCTTGACAAACCGTGTCTTTATGGCCCATGCTTTGTGCACAGGGACATTGTCACACTGGAATAGGTTTAGGTTCAGCCGCTTAGCTCCAGTGAAGGGAATTTTTATGCTACATCATACAAAGCTTTTCTAGACAATTGTGTGCTTCCAACTTTTTTGGCAACAGTTTGGGGAAGGCCTACATATGGATGCAATGGTCGGGTATCAAGGTGTCGGGTACAAGGTGGAAAGGTTTGGACTAGATATAATAAGGTTTACATCCACACACATAAAAGGCTCTGGTACCAAACTTCGTGATCAAGGCAGTCTCTCTCCTACTCAGGCAAGTGTAGGATTACTCACTAGTATCCATATGATCCAAGCACATGGACTTGCAGTTGGATTTTTTTTTTTCCCAGTGGGAAGAAGATTCAATAACAAACACTTATTCAAACACAAGCTTGCTCATAAGTGTACTAAGCACCTTGGACCAAAGGTCAGTCATCAATTTTGATATTAAGACTTGAAGCCCTCCCTCCATGAGGTTTCTGGCACTGTTTTGGAGCTCTGTGGATCTCTATGATGCGTTGAAACCTTCATAGCAGCAAGTTAGCAGGAAAGTTGTGTGGTTACCACACTTCTTCAAAATGAGGGCAGTGCATTTGGACTGGGAAGGTGGTCCCTGTTTTTAAAAAGCAGACTACGTGGTGTGTTCCAAATATGCAGAAATCACACTCCTCAGCCTCCCAGGTAAAATCTATTCCAGGGTTCTGGAGCAGAGACTCAATCCAATAGTTGATCCTAGAAGGAGGTTGCAAATACAGGTGGTGGAAATTAGGTTCCTTTGTAGGGTTGCTGGGTTAACTCACTGTGATAGGTTGAGGAGCTCAGCAATCCAAGAGTGCTTCAGAGTAGAGCCTCTTGAGAGGAGCCAGTTGAGGTGGCTCGGATACCTTACAAGGACACCTCCTGTTTGGTTCCCGCTAGAGATTTATCGAGAGTCCAGGGAAGACCTATGACAAATTAGAAAGATTATATAGCAGGGTTGGCTTAGGAAAATGTGGGAATCCCAAAGGAGAAATTGGAATCTGTGGCTGAGGATAGAGAAGTCTGGGCTGATGTTCTCAATCTGCTGACACCATGACCTCCACCAGGGGGGAAAGGAAAACGAATGAATGAAGGCAAACTGAAAAAAAACATGATGTAATTTCTTAATATGAAAAGGTTGGCAAATTGCTGTGATATAAGACAAAAAAAAATTCCTAACATGATATTATGGGAAAATAATCAGCTTCTGGATATTAACAGCATCACATCACACTGTTCTTGAATACTTCCTGTAACAGCATGCCCCATCATATTTTATTCCTTAAATAACAGGACGTTCATTCAGAAACTGAGTTATGAAACAACTGATGTTTGGGAGAAAGCACACGTCCCCCTCCTATCTTATGTCCTATAAATGTGCATCTGTGTTTCTTTTACGGTGATGAAGTTTCAACATCCCTGTCTCCTTCACACTCTTCAGCAGCTCCTACGTGTCTACTGCAGCTTATTGGCTATCTAGCATAAATAATAAGCTGCCCAGAATTCCAACCCAAGCCCCCACCCACTTTTCCAGTTCCACTCTGTATTACTCTGTATACCACTATCAGTTGAAAGTGTGGTCTGCAAAATGATAATATATAATTTGTCAAAATCTCAGTAGCTAGCTAGCTGCTTAATTTAGGTAGTTTGGTGCAATCAAAAACATAGTGATGACAGCAACTAGCAAAATTCACCTCCTAAGATAAGATTTAGTCACCATACATATAGTTGAAGTGTAGCTAAAAAATAATGCTCTGGAAATTGCTACAATCAACTAGCCAGGTTCATTAAGATTTTCTTTGGGATTTGACTTGGGTTAATGCATGTAACAAACTTTACAGATGGGCAAGGAGGAAGCGCCAACTGTCTGACCATAAACATATAATGTTCAATAATGAACAGAACGCAAACATAACACAAACATAAAGCGCACGTGCATCTCTCTAGCTCCCTGGCGCTTCTAGCTGCTCCTTTATCTCTCTCTCTCCCACTGATTAGCCAAAGGTGTGCATCCTCACAAACTGGCTTCTCCCTCCTCCTCATCATAATACATAATAGGCTGTGCCATATCACATTGTAGTCCATTACATACCAGTGCAATTCCTCCCCATGATAAGAATTTGTCATCCCACGGTGTTGACGATATAGTCGATGACGTGTTTACGTGCCCCAACGCACGTAGAAAGAGAACAAGCATGTCAGAAGGCAGAGTTCAAACCCTAGACGAGGAAGGAGGAAGGAGCTTCCTCCGTAATGTGGAAGTCGTTCGGATACAGAAGATCAGATGCGAATCGAACATCTGTGATTTGCAAAGTGCGTCAGAAACCTGTATCAACAAAGGGTGGAAACACATCAAATTTGTTCTACCACCTCAAGCAAAAACACTGACCACTGTGACTCATGGCCAAAAAAGTTACTATTTTCATATCGTCATTTATGTTGTTACGGCAAAAATTACCATGAGATATTCTGATATAGTTTTGAGTCTATATCGCCCAACACTAATGTGTAAAAGGCTTTAGAACATTGTCCTGTGCCCAGAATCAGAATTTGTCAACTTAATGCAAACTTTATTTCCACATATGCAACACTTCTTTCCGTTTCTGTTTCCTGGTTGTTTTGCATGAGGCAGAATTTTTGACTCCATGCCAAAAATTTTGTTATCCATCCATCCATTCACTTTCTGTACCACTTATCCTTGCTGTGTCAGGGGGAACCTGGAGTCTATCCCAGGGGGCATGGGGCACAGGGCGGGGGACACCCTGGATGGGGTGCCAATCTGTCATGGGGTGCAGTCATCAATCACACACACATTCACACTTTTGAACATGCTGGAGGAGGAAACCAGAGTACCGGAGGAAGGAACCAAACCCTCAACCCTGAAGGCGTGAGGCAAGTGCGCTAACCACTAAGCCACCGTCCCTTGTCCCCCCAAGATTTGTTAGTCTTTCTGAATGTGTGTAGCTACAAACCCTGATTTATTCATGTATTCATGTTTTATTAATGAATAATAAATTATGAATAAGAACGTATGTGTGCTGCCACAAGAAGTTAATTGATTTGAAAACAAATAAACTAAAACTAAAACCATGTACAGTCTTGATGGGATTGTATAGCCTGTAATGTAGAGGACAATCCTTGCACAGTATTCTTGAATGCAAACCTCTCATATGGTTTCTATGTGAAGGGGAAAAATGGGAAATATGCCTCTGTATAACATAAAATATAGGCTAGGTGTACCCCGCAACAAAACAATAACAAAAGAAAACTGGGGGGAAAAATGTCTACAGTTACAATTAAGAGGCTCCAAAAGCAGTAAAACGTATAAAGGTTGGAAGTTGGAAGCAGTTAAAACGGTGGGCTTAATGTAATTAAGGAACATTTATAACGTTCAGAAAGAGGGTGCGCAAACTTTTGAACTTACGTCTTTTTTCACCCGTTATAGCCTATAGATTACAATCTATTCTGTACATATATGCATGTACTGTAGTTATAAGCGATCCAGGGGTTGGGCAGACACGCCTGTGTCCTGTTTTAAGTTACAGACCCCACCCCTAAGTGGGCGGGGCCAAAGGGCGCTTTACTGCGTGAACGTAACGCAGAGTTGCTCGGAGTCGCTCTGAGGAAGTATAGTGCAGAGGAGTGCGCTTCTCTCGGAGCGCCGCAAACAAAAGAGTCGAAAATAAACCCCGCGACGCTTCTCATCGAACTGGAAGAGGTCTCTCTCTCTCGCTCTCTCTCTATATATATACATATATATATATATATATATATATATATATATATATATATATATAGTCTCTATATATATATCCCACTAACAGGACAACTCGGAACTTTTAGTTCTATTGAGCCATCCTGCAATCAGAGAAGACTCTGTGTTCTTTTGTAAGCGGTGGATTTCTGTTGCATGCTCTTAGCTCGTCGTCGTCGGTTTTTCTTCTGTCCTTGGTCTCCTGAAGCCGTATGCCCCAGAAACATGTCCAAGTGAGTATGGCACACAATGCTTTGGGATTAGGTCGCTTGTTAAATCTTTCTTTAGGCTCGGAGAACCGTTCCAAGAAGCGCTAAATGATTATTTTAGGCAATAAAGGGGGATAATAGTCTGCCAATTGTTTGCGTGAAAGGCTGAATTCGTTCCAGCTCATGGATTATTTTGGGACTTTTTTTAATGCAATTAAGGCATGTTAGTATTGCTTTTGCTTGTTTCGAAATGTAATAATAATAATGATGATGATGATGATAATAATAATAATTACTCTCGACTTTAATATAGAAATAAGCCGACAAAGTTGCGCGGTGTTCTCGCACCATAACACTCCTGTGCAGGACATCAGTCTTAGATGATAGAGAAAAGGGGGAGATTTATAACAAATTAATAAATAAAAAGTCCTTGTTGATCTGCCGCTTAAGCATGCTGAATTATTTAGCCGTGTTGTGGAAAAGAGGAGAGCACCTGTTTGTTGTTGTTTTACTGTGTTGCCCACGCACGAGCGCTGGATCAGAGCAGTAGGGATGGCACAGTTTTCGGCTTTGGTAATAGTCTACACACAGCTGGAACCGGGATTGTTCTTCACGTGACGTTGACGCAACACCTGTAAAACGACTATTATATGTTATGAAAAGCACGGGGTACGAAATATTGCGGTTATACACCTTTAGATACCTATACTTTTTGGATGCTGAATATTTACATTGTTTTGTTTTGCGCTTATTTGCTGAGACGTTGCTCACAAGCCGCTAGGAGGAGCTCAAAATTTCCCGAAAACTTCTTTTTCTTCTTTTTGGATGAGTTTTTTTTTTGTTTGGCTTCTCGACTGCCAGTCAACTACGCTGTAATCCAATCGTTGGTAGTTTTTTTTTTTTTTTTGATGCCGAGGACACGCGTTTCCGTTTCGCGCTTCGTGCCGCTCGTACTCGCAGTTTTTCTCGCACGCGGCAGGAATCCGTCACCTCGCCGTCGGCACGAGCGGATAAACTTAATGTTTACAGCCGTTTGGAGCAGTCCGCGGTGTGGAGGCAGCTGTGCACTACATTACCCGTGAGTTACTGACTGTACTGACATTGTTTAGAAACGCAAGCACGGAGAAAGTAATCATCATCAACAACAACAACAACAACAAAAAGGCTTTCACATAAGCTACAGTCGCGCGCCACAGGCGAACAGTTTCCTCTGTGCACGAGACAAGATTTCTAAATTCTCCGGTGGTGTGCGAGTGACGTTTTATCCTCGAGCGCTCTTTAACAAAGCCGCGAGCTCTTTAAACGCGTTTCACGTGACGAACGCGGCGTGTTTCAGGCGATTCGCGTCGAAGAAAGAAAATAGGAAGTTGGCTCTTGGCTCGGAATGAATTTGACTTGTGACGCAGTTTGACCGGCGCTTCTGCCTCGCATGACCCGGCCATCACAACAACTGGCGTCGTTAGTAAACATAGCGGTGAACTGAAACGGGGAAAAACGGTGCGTCGCGTGCATGTTCGAGCAGCGGTGCCAGAACCTCGCTCATGCGCGCAGGTTTACTCGAGTTACAAATTCAAAAACAAAACAACTTTTACACCCGCAATGACAAAAACGGTAGGTAATTACTGCTGTTTTATTTTATCCCGCAGACGGCAATACCGGGCCGATGGCCCAGCCTTCTTAAAGGAGCAGGGGGGACGCGGAGAGAGCGCCTCCCGGGCCGAGCCGTGTGAGAGCCCTCAGCACAGAGAATTGGAAGTGATTAGGGGAGGGATCGCGCTGCCGAATAGCCGCGTGGCTTACCAGTCGAGGTCGCCTGTGTTCCGAACCCTCTCCAGGTCGTCGAGTGGATATTTTTCGTTCGACAGTGAGCCGAGCTCTCCGCTAATCACCCATAGCACAGCCACTCAGACCCCGAGTCCGTCTAGTCAAGTGATAACTCACGCCCTGCAGCGCATTTCCAAAGCGCGAGGCGACGCGCAGAATCATGGTAAGACCCGAGCCACATTTCCCCTAGAGTGCTGGGACTGCATGCTGATATTACTGTACTCTCCACACTCTGCACGGTATGCTTCTGACCGTAATCTCACGACCATATCTCATTCATAACGACTTCTGTGGGGGGGATTATTATTAATAATAATAAGTTCTCAAAACTTTACCGTGCATGACATGATCACTTAAAAACTTTGGCCCAGCTGTGGAGTTACAAAATGTGCATGATATGCCTAGTATTTCTGTACTTATAGAAGAGAGTTGTGTTGCAAAGTTACATTAAGGTTAGTAAACACCTTTTATAATCTAGTTATCCTTCTCTTGCGTTAAACAGTCACTACTGGTTGCAACCCCCCCCCCCCCCCCCCCACCCCCAAGAAAAAAAAAAGCATGTCAACTATTATTCACATTTCTTTCAGAACCTTTGAGTGTTTGTTTACACATGTGACTGTACTTGCATGTGCATGAACATCCGTTTGGGTTAGGAGGTCCGTGTACCTTTTCACATACCCACAGGAAACACTTTTGTTTTTTTTTTTGTCTTCGCACCAAGGGCAACCCCCATGTTTAGAGTGTACAGGGAGTTAGCATGCACCTCTCCTCACAATGGAAGCGATGGAGTAAGCTGATTTGCTTGTTTGCTTATTTTTTTTTTCCTGTGTCCTGTTGCGGAGGCTTCAGGTGACCAGCCGGAGCAGAAGCTCTATCCTCTGGCAGTCAAAATAGTCTTTTGTGAAGCCCGGACACGAGATCTAACAGTTCCTATTCTCTGCTATAGAGAGGCAAGAGATGAGAGCCTGTGATAAATCGTGTTCCTGGAGTGCCTTGCGAGTGTCCTGTCTCCAAGAGGACACTTTTATTGGAGAAGGAAAGCAACACTAAGTTATCAAGGCTCTCATCTGTCTCATGTGAAGCAGGGCTACCCCATCAGTGTTCACTTGTTTTGTTTGGCTTCGTTGTAGCAGTTAGTCATCAAATCAGCACACAGACGTGACCGTGTTTTGCTTCGTGAGACGTCTTGAAAATCCTCATGTCAGTAAGTTGACCCTGTAACTGTGAGCCTGTATGGTTGCCAGTTGTATTCGCATCAGTGCCAGCTGAGATGTAATAGAGAGGGTTCTGGCATACATTGTGATATGTTTGACACAGTGTAACAGACTGTATCATGTTAGTGTGTAAGTCAAAACAGAGCACATCGCAAACCCATCCGACCACAGTGACACTTCAGATGTAAACAAACAAACACTATATCATTACCCGTCAGTATTGCTGTCTGTATTGGCCTGTGGCAAGCTTGTAAAAGTAGAGAATGTAATTGAGTAATATCATGAGTGAGTTTTTTTTGGCTATTTTATAGTGAAAGCCTCAGCGAGGCTGACGTGTGGAAATGAGTAGCATATGGTCGTAATATGATTGGGCATGAGAAATAACAGTAAAACTGGTTCTCGCTTGAGTCATAGCTGGAGAATCATTGCACCTTCAGCCAGATTGTGGTTGTATTATTAGCGCTTAGCCTCGGTATTCTCTCCAGTATATTCTGACCACAACTCAGATTTACAGTAGGTCTTTAGAGTTTCAGTGCAGTTTCACTGAGTTATCTCACTTGTTCAAACTACTGTCCTAACGTTCATGCATGCTGATCATGTATGCTCTTCAAAATCGTCAGCGCGTGGCAGCTGAAACGCTTCTTAGAACGGAAGAATTTTAGAGAGGCTGAAATGTGATTTGTTACCGGCAGGCCGGGAATCAGAAATAAGATAAAGACAACAGGAAAAAGGCAAGAAGAGGATTGTTTAACATTGCATAACATTTGACATCTCACTACAGACAAGATTTCGACCGAATCATGTTTTCATGACTACCAGTGCTGAAGTGATGATGATATGAATGAGTATAAAATAACCTCTTTTTGTGTTACATTGCTGCTTTTTTAAAAAAATGTTATGGACTGTATCTACCTAATTATAATTTTTTTATAGAAAGGATTTTCTGGTGTTATGTTTAGTTCATGAGGGTAAGTTGCATAGTAAGCACATACCTTATCTTTCCTTATTTCTTTGTTGATCTTTTCGTAGAATTATGGCCTGCTCTCCTTAACCACTATCCACCCCACGGAGCAGCATCTGCGGGGGACATGCAAGCGGAGTTGGAAATTGCGCAAGAGTTGCGGCGCATCGGGGATGAATTTAACCAGCTTTATTTTCATGAGGTGAGAAGCATATAGTTGAGTGTATGTGTGTGTGTGTGTGTGTGTGTGTGTGTGTTTAATAACAGATTGTTTGCAAATCTGTCTGAAGAATATATTTATTCTCTCTAAGTTCATTATGAGGATCTAGTCTTGAAAGCATTTTGAGATTTCCTATACTATAGGGAGAAGGGCTCTGACTTGAGATGTGTTTACTAACCTTTACTTTAAAGATTTGTGTACCTTTTTTTTTTTTTTACTCCCATGTCTGAACGTTGCATCACTTCATTTATAGTCAGAAATCAAGGTCCTTTCCTAAGGAACCACCTCTCATGAGTCATGCGGTACATTCTAGAAATAGAAATTTCTCAAGGGTTCTTTGGGAGGTTACTAGTTCTTGTAAAGAGGCTCTGCTTGAAACCTTTCCTGAAAGGGAAATCCTGTTTTCTTAAATGATTCCAACAATTTTATTCTAACTGATTGGCACCCCGTCCAGGGTGTACCCTGCCTTGTGCCCCATGCTCCCTGGGATAGGCTCCAGGTTCCCAGCAACCCTGTAGTATAAGCAGTACAGAAAATGGATGGATGGATTCTAACTGTGTACATGGAGGACGGAGCTCTTTATAATTTTCTTCCATGATTTTACGTCTCAGACGAGACACTTATTACGCATTTATTACACATATACATAGTGCATAAAGCATAATATAATTGTGTTCATTTTTTTCTGCAGTAAACTTCTAGTAACATGTTTTCCAGTGTTGGACGACAGTGGCTTGGCTTCTTTTTAAGCCATGTAAGCTGTATTTTTTGGATCATCTCGATATTTATTTCTCTATCTTTATTTGTTCGCCCCAGAAAATCTTTAAGCTTTATCTTGGTGTACTTTCATTATCACAAGCACATTAGCTTTTATGTCAGATGCTAGTATGGTATTGCATGTCATCATACTCTTCCACATCACATGCTTTCATGTAGGCCAGACCCTGAGCTCTTTATGCAAATAGCAACTTATCTCACATGAGCTGATCTCTCTCTCTCTCTCTCTCTCTCTCTCCTATTCATTGTTGTTTCACTTGCTCAGCTCTGTAAAATAGATCAATTAGTGTTCTATGGTTTAGAAAGAGAGTCATTGTAAACGGCTTAGACTAGAGGTTCGTTTTGTGTTTGCGTTTCAGACATCATCATAACGTTGGCATTGCTGTCACGTGTCTATAACGCACTTACACTCTGAAGCATAGCGGAAGAGAAGCTGCGCCATGGTGGATTGAAAGGGATACTTCATTATATTAAGCTAAAATAGCCACCAATGATTTAACACTATTTAGCTATGTACACACACATTAGCTCAGAGTAACTTTCCTGTGTTGTTAACTATATTAGTATACAGAGATATGTTGATGAGCAGGAAGCACCAGCTTGATTTGCAACTTTTTGAAACAATGAGTAATATTCTGACTCAGAGACAGCCTGTCACCTTTATCGGAGTTGTTTTGTTTTGGTTATGTTTTCCTTTACCTCCATGTAGAAGTGGCTAAGATGTCGGTAACAGAACGATGTCATATGCCAGAAAGCAGAACAGGTGCAGTGTCATGTGTCCCACGTACAATGTTCTGCAAAACATGCCTTTTAATTTGGCTTTCCACTGTCACTAAGTTCTTTTTGTAGAACGGAGAGTTTCCCTTTCAGAAAAGGCTTATCTGCAAACAAGCTTGTAATGAAGCTACAATATTCAGCATTCCACAACTCGTCTCTTGCGCATACGTTGACTATAAGCTTGTCAGTCACAACTTTGGATTTGCTCCTAGTTTGAATTTTTTTCAAGAACTGTTTAGATGGCACAATTGTGTGTGTGTGTGTTTAACTTTATTTTTTACTTTATTTTCTTACACAAACATTAATCATTTAAGAATCCTTTGTGACATGTGAGAGTCTGTCTGGTTCTCATGCTCTATCCTCTGTATTATAGATTTCAAGCAAGGATGTTTACGTTATGATCTCTGGTGAACATTAGTAGTGTTTGCATATATTTGTCATTTTTAAGCGAGCATTCAATTCCTAGACTTTAAATGTACTACCTGATGTGTGTTCAAAGATGGCTCCAAAGAAGGCAAGGAATATTTCGATCTCTCTTTTTTTTTTTTCCTTTGCCGTCTCAGAGCTAAGCTAATGACCACAATAGTATGTTACTGTAGCACTGCAGATGTACAGAGAAGGTAGTAGTTGTAATAGTTGTAAAAGTTTGAGGAGGCTGAGAGTGTTGCATGGCAGGGTTCGTATGTGACCCTGGACGAGTTGACTTCATAATGTTTACCCTGTGGTTAGACTCTGGGCTCTAATTATCCACTTGGTCATTCTGCTCAGCGCCATGCAGACGCACTCGAGGCTCAGCTAAGCTCTGCTCTCAGTCAGGGTCAGAACTGAGCTGTGCAAAGAAGTTTAAAATGGATATGTTTGGGCTTTTTTTTTTAACCTCCAATTTAGTTTATTTTCCTTCTCACATGTCTGTGATGTCACTGCTTTGCTTTGTTTTGTCTGATGGATAAATGTCACTTGACCTACTTTCAGAGCTTTCTTTAGTGCCGTCATCCATGTGTTCCCATTACAAGCAAAAGAATGAATAGAGGAGACATGTTGCGTGACCACACTAAATAAATCAGTGCTGCTCATTTGTGTTTTTAGCACGTGATCAAAGATCAGGATCTGCAGCCTTCTGATAAGCCTCGTGCAACATCTACAGTATAATTAGACTGAAATTGTAACGAAGTATAACACTGCTAATACTTTCCCTCCCCCTAATTTGAACCGTCTCTTCATACGAGTGCACTCGTGCAAAATGTTTTACACCCACAGAGTTATGAGACCATGTTGGCCTGCTTTGCCACTCGCCTTCTACAGTACACCAAGTGTCCTGCCGATATTACTTCAGCATTGATCAATTATCAGTTCAGAAGTGGAAAAAAGGAAACATTTTTGCTGAGAGCCTATTTTGCCACTGTGCTGTTATTATTCACTGCTCTGTCTCAGAATTCCTACTGGACTCCATCCATCCATTTTCCATACAGCTTATCCTACAAGGTCTTGGGGGAGCCTGAAGCCTATCCCAGGGAACTTGGGACACGAGGTGGGGGGACACCCTGGATGGGGTGCCAACTCATCAACGGGCACAATCGCACACCAATTCACATGCCCGTTCACAAACGGTGGACAATTTGGACACCAATCAGCCTACAACATGTCTTTGAACTGAGGGAGGAAACCAGAGTATACGGAGGAAACCCCCAAAGCACGGGGAGAACATGCAAGCTCTGTGCATACGTTGTGTGTGTGTCACACACAGGGCGAAGGCGGTATTCGAGCCCCGCAACCCCGGAGGTGCTAACCACTAAGCCTCCTACTCCGCATTTCATGAAGCAGTGTGAGATGTGAAACACTCCAGTAGAGTAAGCAAGTGAAGCGCTAATACAGAGCAGATGTCTGGCTTCGGAGTTGTTGGCGTTGTTCTAGCCCACTCTGCATCCCACTAGTGCACACGGTCGACTTTTGTCAGTGATATGCATCAGTGCTCTTTTGTTGCACATCTTCTTGCCCCTGCGGAGCAGAACAGCGTCTTCCTTTGTGCCTGTGGACCGTTCTTTATTCAAGCAGCCACCTCTCAGGGGATGATGGGTGACGGTATTTATGTTCGTGCATGCTGTTTGGCAACGCAAAACTACCACTCTGTCTCTGGCAAGAAGCTTAATGATTTACAAGCGTGAGGAGATGTCCATTTGTCAAGGTTAAAGCCATGTATTAGACAGTCCATCAAGAAAATAGTTGTTATTATTGAAGGTATGTACATGTATTGTAATTTTCATGCTATCATTATTGGGTTTAAGATAAAGGAATTATACGTACAGTGTTATTGATGCATTGTCTCTGCTCTTGGCGTCATGAATTTACTCCGATTTTGGACATGTGATTTGATTACTTGGAGTTGGAGTTAATCATTGCTGTAATTTGTACCAGTTAATGAAGCATAAATCAGCTATTGCCCAATCACAACAGCTTTAAAAGACTGTAGACAAGGCAGTTGAGTAAAGTCAACAAATAGACTTTGCAGGTTAAGTATCATTTAAATTGTGTATAATTATCCCCAGATTTACTTCACTTTCATAACTATGCCAATCAAAAAGGGATTTAAAAAACAAAATTCATAGCAGTTTTCAAGGAGGCACGGTGGCTCCAGGGTTCGGAGGTTTGGTTCCTGCATCCCCCCGTGTGCGTGGAGTTTGCATGTTCTCCCCATGCTTTGGGGGTTTCCTTCGGGTACTCTGATTGACTGATTGGCGTGGCTAAATTGTCCGTAGTGTGTGAATGGGTGTTTGAATGTGTGCGTGATTATGCCCCGCAATGGATTGGTACGCTTTCAGGGTGTCCCCCTGCCTTGTGCCCCGAGTCCCCTGGGATAGGCTCCAGACTCCATGTGGTCCTGTGTAGGATATGCGGTACAGAAAATGGATGGATGGATAATAGTTATCAAATAAATAAAAAATAAATAACTGAATAATAAGCTGACATTTTATAGGGATAAGGATAATTTAAGTAAGTTTTTTCTGCTAAAACAGCTTCAATAAATCTCAGAATATATTAGCAAAAACTCGTGGTGAGTGAATAACCACTCTTGATCGTTCCCTTTCTCTCTGCATGCCCCTGTTTTTAATTTAGTATTGTATTGCAGTTGTTTGTAAGAACCATGGCGGTGATCTGATCATGTACGGTCTAGATACGCACCATGTACATATACTGAGGCTTAAAAAAGAACTGATCTTTTACTATAGCTGTGATTCCTTGCCTGTTGTTTACACAGTGGTATGTAAGTTAATTGGAGATGATTAAAGGGATGCTCCCCCTGTCATTTGGCTCTGAACTGGGACTGCATGCTGTCTCTGCAGAAGAGCACGATGCAGTAGTGTTTAGACCCGATTGAACTGAGACATTAACTTGCCAAAAAATACCCAAATATGTGCATGTGTATAATAGTAAAAGAAAAGTAATGCAGTTGTGCTTGATTGTATATTGTTCATCGGATCTTGGTAGTTTTTGACTAGTAGCACGAGAGTAGAGCCAAATAAAATGGCTTCATATAGCTCATGTTGGCATTTTAAGTGTAGCTTTTACTCAGAACGTCTAGATGTGTGCTTATTTCTATGTTTCTCGGTTGTTTATTTGTAAATCTGGGTTGAAAGCCATCGACTGAAAGTGACGTGTAACTGCGTCTCAGTAATCCAGCGTGACCTGAGTGACACTGGGTGACGTGTTAAAACTTAAATCGTTCCTTTGGCACAGTCATTCATGGTATTGATGCAGTTCACTCAATCTCTCACTCGCTTGCTCTCTCTCTCTCTCTCGCTCTTTCTGCCACACCAGAGGGTTAAATGTCTTTCCATTTTACTCCACTTCCTTCTCACCTGTTTCCTCTGGCTGAGAACACAATCACTTCTTGGGCACGTTGTGGTTTTTGGCTGGGCTTTTTTTCTGAATCATCCCCCCCCCCCCCTATTTTTCACCCGCTGTATTTGTTTATTAAAAATCGCTTTTTCGCCAAGTGGAATAAATTGAGGTTAATTCAGACCACATGTTTCAAGTCAGTATCCTCTTGCTTTCCTGGTTTTTCCTCTCCAAGCATGTGCACCTGCCTTAATCCAGATTGAATTCTTTTTTATTATTCGTCCCTGATTGTTAGCTCTTATAGCTGGCCTTATTAGTCTGAGGCAAACGGCTCTTATCCTGGAGCTGAAGTAGAAGCAGCCCTCTCGAGCCTGGTGTTTTTCATCCCTCTTTTATGCGGTACAGGAAAGGTTTTTTTCTTTTCCTTTTTTTCATTCTGGAGTGTGTTTCCTCGCTGGTTCCTGCCAAGAGTCCCCAGGGGGAAATGGCCTGTTCTTATCGGGGTCACTCTGTGTGCTCGGTGTGAAAGTACGCCAAAAGCAAGGGCTAGAAGAGGCCACCTGATTCAGCCTGACTGCTGCCAGATCTCACAAAGCCAATTTGTCTTTAACGAGGAGACTCCGTTTTATTAGCTGAAACACTGCTAGCTGATCGTGATGCCAAGATCCCTGACTGGGAGAATGACATGACATGAGGAGCTAGTGCTAATTTTAATTCAGTTTTATTTATATAGCACTTTTTAACAATGAAATTTTTTAAATGTATCCCTGATGAGCAAGCCAGAGGCCACGGTGGCAAGGAACAACTCCCTGAGACGAGAAACCTTGAGAGGAACCAGTCTCAAAAGGAAACCCATCCTCATCTGGGTGACACCAGCACAAGTGTGCTAACAGGAACTTGAGTAGGAGCATAGAGTTTTAACTTTAAGTCTGTGGTATCGAACTGAAGTTATTAACTGTTCAGTGATGGAGACCTGAGCGTAAACTGTTCTTAGCAATTGCAGTCTTTAGGCTGTCTGTGTGGTACCATCCACAGTAATCTCACAGAGGTCTTTAGGCAGTCCATGTTGGGTGAGCCTCAGCAGCAACGAGAGATTTCAGGCGATGAAAGCTCAAAGCAAAAGTGAGGCATCAGGATGGAGCAGGCAGGTCCAGAGAGCAGAAGGAGTCAGGATCAGTGGTAACTCAGGAGTAGCATGTGTAGCTAGAGACAATGGGGTGTGGTTCAATCACACTGAGCTGTGATTGATACCACAGGAGGCTGTAATATACACATAAGTTGTCTGAATTTCTGAGAGTGATTTCATGAATCAAAGTATTCACACACTAAGGCAAATGTTTTCCTCTTAACTCTCAACAGGCAGAAAGAAATGGTGGCGCAGCCCGTCCGCAGGCCCAAAACGAGCCCGCCATCATGCTGTGGATCGGGCTCCTGATTGGACGGCTATTACAATTCTTCCTGAGGCAAAGATGATGGACACAGAGAGCACCCAGCAGACAAGTAGCACCCAATTGTAGATATGTAAATACGCCACACCAGAGACTGCGCTTGCTCTCTCACTCTTTCTCTCTCCCTCTCTCTCTCTCTATCTCTCTCTCACTTGCTCTATCTCTCTGTCTGCCTCTATGTCACTATGAGGGAGCATCTGTTCCTCTTTGAACTACACGCTGACCTCTACTTTCCCTGTCCAGAGGAGAATTTGGATCTGGATGCGCTGGAATTGGGTGGGGAATTCTGGGATAACCTGGAGTCATAGACAGCTATGTTTCCTGCACGAACATGGAAAGCTGAGCCATTAAAACACTGGGTCGAGAAGGTGGTGAGGCCTCTCTCTGTCTCTGGAGTTTTTCCGTTTTTCGCCAAGTGAAGACGTGTCGAAAACGTGCCTTCATGGCCTCAGTGCTCTTATCTTTCCCTTTCAGTGCCCATTCGCTGTTTGTTTTTCGTTATGTTCATTTTAACTATGTATATCGTTTAAAAACTCACTTTAGTTCTGTATTTATTTGCCACTGTTGTATTTAAGTTGTGTTATGTTTTGTTTAGAATTGGAGTGGATTAGTTAGCGGTAATGTTGCAGTTCTGCCTGCCCTTCTTTATTGACTCAGAATTTGCACTTCTGTATAAATAGTCTACACATGACATACAAAATTGTTTGAAAAATCACGTATTCCCTGAAGATCTTGGTGGGAACAAGGAAATCTACGACTGGCTATTGACAGCTTATGAGAGCTATAGAAACACACCAGGTCAGACATTCAATGACTAGTTCATTTCGCAGTTTGGCTTTTTAAAACGATGCCCTTTCGTGTTTTGAGGCCAAGTGATTTAACATTGACGAAACACAACACAAGGACAGACGAGAAAGACAGGTTTCCGCTTTAAAATGATTTTATTGAACTTTTATTTTTAACAAATTAATGATTTGAATTGTTTTAAATTTGGCCCATGGAGTAATTTAATGAGTGAAGGGTTTAATAATACACATGTGGTTGGTCAGCTGTGGTTGTATTGGGCATTTCATAATGGGTGGTGCATCCACTTTTAATTGTGTGTGTGTGAGATTAAAGCGATTCAGGGGATTTTTCAAGTGAGGTTTTATTCTTGCTGACTATTGACCAAAAACAGCCTTAATCACAGAGTCTAGATTCAATAATTGTGATGTATTGATGTTATAAAAAATAGCCTCAGTGACTCAGGGGATTTATACCTGTGGAGTTTTAAACAAAATGGGCTTCCTTCATGATCCAGTCCATGGCTCTAACCTGCATCTACCCAAACCCTTTTTCATGTATTGCCATTTTCCCAGTATTGCATTTAGCGTTGCAAAAGATGGGTCATACATTCTTGACACTTCACAACTGATATGTTAAATATGTTTGATATGTTAACTGATGACAATAGACACCAAGATGAATTGTCAGATATTAAAGATACCCACGATCCACTTGTTAAAATGCGATTATGGGCATCTCGTTTCCATCATCTTTTAATCATTTCTTTCATGCACAATTGAATTTCTTGTCAAAATGACAACAACCCATTTTTAGCTTGCCCTAACTGTTTCAGGTTTATCAGTCAAACCAAAGAACTTGTTTTGACATACTGTATGTAAATGTTGACGTTTGCATTGTGTTCTGGTATGTTGCACAACCATATAAAGATTGGTATAGAATCAAACTCCCGGTAATAGAAATGTCATGTTTCATGTCAAAATATTTGTGCCCTCCCCCACCAGAACATACATTTTCAGAGAAGTTCAATTTCAAGCCGTTCTGCATTCCAGTTCACTGTATTTTTGAATAAATTCAGTCTCATTACCTGCAAATTAACTGCTCCACCTCATAGACCCAGTACGTTTGTAGCAAAACGTTTTTCTTTGGTTCTTTTGTACATTTTGTTGTGTTTGCACTGAAACTGTGCTGTGCTGAACTTGTGCAATACTGCTGTAAATAAAAGCTTCTTTTTCATCTTTCTAAAAATGCCTAACTTGTGTCTAATTTAAGGAAGCACTTTGACATGTAATCCTGACTGTAAAATAAACACAATGCAAGTTTATTGTTGAAGAAATGCATTATATATGTATATACTCCAGTTGGCCAAAACATTAAAGCCACTGATAGGTGATGTGAATAACACTGATTATCTTGTTACAATGGCACCTTTAAAGGGGTGGGCTCAAAGTTGATGTGTTGGAAGCAGGAAAAATGGGCAAATGTCAACAAAGGATCTGAGTGACTGTAACAAGGACCAAATTGTGATGGCTAGACGACTGGGTCGGAGCATCTTCAAAAATGGTAGGACTTGTAAGGGTGTTCCCGGTATGCAGTGGTTAGTACCTACCAAACGTGGTCCAAGGAAGAACAACCAGTGAATTGGCTACAGGGTGATGGGTGCCCAAGGATCATTGATGTGTGAGGGGAGCAAAGGCTAGCCCATCTAGTCCGATCCCACAGAAGAGCTTCTGTAGCACAAACTGCTGAAAACATGAATCCTGGCTATGAGAGAAAGGGGTCAGAACACAGTGCATCACAGCTTGTTGTGTATGGGGCTGCGTAGATGCAGACTGATCAAAGCGCCCATGCTGACTCCTGTCCACCACTGAAAGCCCCTACAACAGGTACATGAACATCAGAACTGGACCATGGAGCAATGGAATTAGGTGGCTTGGTGTGTTGAATCTAATTTTCCTTTACATTATGTGGACAGACGGGTGAGTGTGCATCACTTATCTGGGGAAGAGATGGCACCAGGATGCACAATGGGAATAAGGCAAGCTGGTGGAGGAAGTGTGATGCTCTGGGCAATGTTCTGCTGGGAAACTTTGGGTCCTGGCATTCATGTGGATGTTACTTTGACACATACCACCTACCTAAACATTGTTGAAGACCAAGTACACACCTTCATGGCAATGGTATTCCCTAATGGCAGTGGACTCTTTCAGCAGGATAATGCGCCCTGACACACTGCAAAAATGGTTCAGGAATGTTTTGAGGAACATGACAAATAGTTCAGGGTGTTGACTTTGACCTCCAAATTCCCCAGATCTCAATCCGATCGAGCATCTTTGAGATGTGCTGGACAAACAAGTCCGATCCATGGAGGCCCCACCTCGCAACTTACAGGACTTAAAGGATCTGCTGCTAACGTCTTGGTGCCAGATACCACAGCACACCTTCAGAGGTCTTGTGCAGTCCGTGCCTCAATGGGTCAGAACTGTTTTGGCAGCACATGGGGGATCTACACTATATTACGCTGGTGGATTTAATGTTATGGCCGATTTATACACCTTTTATTTCAGATTAGAATTATATGTAGGCCTACATTTTTTTGCATTAACTACAATAGGGTACCTCTACTTTCCATGCTGACACTATTCAGTCAGTCAGTATTCACAGTGTACACTAACAAGGGCTCTCTATGAAAGAAAAGCCAAGGCGTCTGGATGTTGTAAATAGATACCCAAAAAAGCCCTACAGCACACACAAACACAAATTACTGAAACGACATCCATGCAAATAAAAGATAGTATAATGTAAACCCAAGACAGATAAGTACAAGTCAGAGGCTATAGAAATGAGGCTGCAGTTTTCTGAGACAAACTTTTTTATCAATTGTGATAAACATCAACCATCTGATCCGGCATCTGTCAGCGTAACAAGAAGGTTAAACAGTTTAAGACAAATCAAAACACGTCTTCTCAGGGAAACAGTGCTGAAGCTTCAGAACTTTAGATGACAGACGTGTTGTTGTTTTTTTTTTGTTTTGTTTTTTTTTGCATATTTCCTGACAATGCCTTAGACACTTTGGATGTGCTCATTATGACCCCAGTGTTTCCATGTGTCTCAAGTGATAACCTAGCCAGGAATGGATGTCAGTGGAGAATGAGGAAACATACTAAATAAAATCACGACATGATCTGTACAGTTAGAGTGATAAGTGCTAAGCACTCGTGCATGTTGGGTGCCTGCCAGAAAGTAGTGAAAGCAGTGATCAAACAAATGTGTTACATAATCATTTCAGGTATCTAACATCAACCAATCTTGCCATATTAAACATTGCCATAAAATACCACTGAGAAGTATTAAAATAAGTATGCTAACAATACTAAAATGGCATTTTATATTATAAAACCATACCACTGTCACCATACTTCTGTCACCTCGATAGCCCTGAGCTCACAGGGTACAGGAAAAATTGATTGGTTAATAATGTTTCTTCCCATAGGAGCTGGTAGCCAATACAATTTGAACAAACTAAGGGATGCGTTCATTTGACGGTGGTTCATCGTAATGACTCTGCTGACCTTTTATGGACATCATTACAGCAAAATTGATGCAATGACTGTGCAAAATGTTATTCAATGTCAAATAACAGTAACAGTTATTGCATTACAAGGTATGTATGAAGCATATTTAAAGTGCACCTATTATGGTTTTGAAACGTGCCTAATTTTGTTTTAAAGGTCTCATACAATAGATTTACATGCATCCAAGATCAAAAAAAAACTTTTATGTGCTCATAATTTAAATTGCAGCATTACCTTTTTTCCCAGAGTCAAAAATGACTCATTAAATGATCCGTTCTAAAGGATTCATTGTAAACTCCTCCTTTCAGAGAGCATACTCTGCTCTGATTGGTCAGATGTCTCAGTCTGTTGTGATTGGTCTACCGCTGTCATTGTGTTTCAAAAAGGAAACGCCCACTACCATAATGAGTTTCAGCCCTGTCTGTTCACGAGCAGCAGATGAAGACCAGAGGCTGGGCTTTTTGTTACAAACCTACGTAGGTTAGTACAGGAAGTAAAGTCTGGAATTACTGACGACTCGTTTCAGCTGTTCAGAATCGCTTCCTTCTTTTTGTCGTGCGTTTTGATTTTTGAAACTTTGCAAACTTTTTACATTCACAAACAGCTCTATAACACACTACATGAAAGGTAATATTTGAAAACCCATAATAGGTGCACTTTAATATACTGCATTGTCTGAGTGTTATGTTCCATGAATAAGTATTTCGAATAGGAAAATATACCATTTCACGGGGGGTTCAAAGTAGAAATCCTCTCCCCTGGCTATGCATCTGGACCTGAGTCTATATATTAAGCTGTTGGGAGATATTTAGGCTATGTGAAATTGGTGCTAACCAACAGAAAGGAGCTGTTGACCGAAACACAAGGGAAAAAATGTGAGTTGGAGTTAAAAATTTAAGTTACTGTAGGCCTTCAGCTCTCACCCACACCTACATACACCAACATAGCCTACTGTTCTCACACACCTCTAATGAACTACACTGCACATTATTGCAGAGACACATTTCATTGAGCCATAGAGAATATATCACTTTTATAGTCTGTAGCTGTAACAAGAACCTACACAGCGTTTTTTGATCAATATTATCCAACAGCGTAACATGGTTTCCTATAACAGTGCCATCTAATGGCTGAATTTACACTGCCAAAATGAAATATACTCATTTTCAAACTTTATTTTAAAGTCAAACATCAAGTCCATCTGTGCAAGTGTAACATTCAAAATGTGACATCATACTACATTACTTAATGAAGCACCATTAAAACACCCAATTTCCCTAAATAGTTATTTCAATGAGGTGCTAAAACGGTCAGGAAAATTATGAGAATAAAGTAGGTTAAACAGTTTAAAACATAAATACATTTCTACATAAACAAGCACAGCTCATATTGAGAATGGTAATAGGCCTGAGGTAGTGCTCCTCTATAGAGATTTAATAAATATAATGTTTGCAAAAATATAAGTAGCTCTACTGCATGTGAAAACCTGGTCACACTGGTGACTAGGTGGTCCTTCAATGTTGAGACACATTAGCGTTTACACTCCAAATATGTACACATGCGTCCCTGATCACTTCCCTATGTATGTGGTTTGAGTAAACAGATCACAGTGTGTCTCTGAGACACACATGACCCCATGTGCTCTTGTACTTGTACAAGCACTGACCATTTGTGATCTAATCATGCGAAACGCATGTTAATACCAGGTGTAAAAGGGCCTATGCAACAAGAACACAAAATAAGCATGCAGGGGCACCATAAAGGACAGAACGTGGGGGTGAGTTGATGGAGGGTACTGCATTAACCTTTCAGCTTTCGTATTGGTGCCTCTGTATTGCATGAAAAATATGGTGCCAAGGCTAGTATAGACTTTTGGACTTCTTGGACAAGCCAATCTGTTGTTTTATTTCAAGTAGAGGGAACGTTTTAAGATGTCAGAAACACTTCTGCAAATAAAACGTGAAATTGAATGCAGATTTTAAAAAATATGGAAATGTTGTCATAAGTACAGTTGCAAATCAGGTTCATTGTCAAAATTTACAGATTTTCAGCTGTTTGCAAAGAACAAATCAAACAAAAACACATATTGCATGTTATATATTTGTGCTGTTGTACATAGAATAGGGATTCTATTCAGGGGGTTGAATAATTTTGAGACTGGAGAAATCACTATAAGTTGCATTTTCAGTTGAATTTGGGGAAACCACTTGAAGCGTTCATTGTGTTGAACCATTTCAATTGCCTTTATTAGATTTGTTCATTGCAAACAGCTGAAAGTCTGTAAATTTTGACAATAAACCTGATTTGCAATGATGGTTGAATCATTTTGATTGCAACTGTATATGCTGGCCCATAATACCATCTGTAACCAGTTAAAAATGTTCTTATCACTAACTGATTGAAACTTTGCTTTAATTATTCTAAATATTTGTTGATGAACTTAACCTTTAACAAGATCTTATACTGGACATTCAGAAATAATTGCTAAACACTGTATTTAAATATACAGTATGTACAGAAAGGACCAGAGACTTTGTTTTGAAATTAACACCTGAAACTCTGTCCTGTATCTCACGCACACAACGTATACCGAACACAGACACTCCCCTTTAATTTGAGTGTTCACATGAAAAGAGAACTCTCCCTTCCTCCAAATGGGCAGCCTATCAGAGCTAATCTGCAAGACATGGAAAGTACAGTACCTTCCACACAACTTTGCATAAACATGTGGACATAATTATATAGCTTATGTTGAGCTGTTCTCTGCTTTGGGCATGTCATTGTCTCTCTCTCTTTCTCTTTCTCTCTCTCACACACACACACACACACACACACAGTGGACAAGAGTAGGTTTTGCGGTTCATTCCTCCAAGCAGTGTCTGTGCGTATTACAGTAAATGTGAGAAATCAGTTTGTTTATAACTTCAAACAAACTTCTTTAATAGTTACTTCAAATCATGTTCTCTGCTGCATATCAGACAGCTGTACACAGAGAGGTCTTTTAAAGTCTACTTAACCATCAAATCTTCATCCTGCGCTGAATACAGAAATCATTAAATAAACAAATTAAATCAAAACTACTTGCAGTCAGGCCAAGTTAGAGAGTTTTATTTCATAAATATACAGTTAGAATGTAAAGTAGTATTAAGAACAGGAAGTTATAACTTTTGAAATTTTTAATGAGCACTCAGATACAAACATTGATCAGAGATTGAGTCTTCCAGTTCCATGCAAATCATATGTTTTAGCTTCATCCAGTGATGATACAGATAAATGTGAGGAGTCTGTTTAAGACACAGAGAGAGAGAGAGAGAGAGAGAGAGAGAGACAGACAGACAGACAGACATATCTGTTAAACTTTCTGTCTGCAGAGGGTTTCCTTGAATTACTTTTACTGGAATCCTTTCCTGTAAGACGATAACTGCTGAGGAAGTGTCAACCAAATTTTCCCTGTAACTACCACCTTTAGGTTTTCAGGTCTGTGACTGATAGAGTAATATTTGAGTAAGTGACTATTCTGGATTTTTTGTTGGTGGTTTAAATTCCAACAATCAACTCTAAGAACTAAGCCCATGCAAAGTCATATGTTCCCAAAGTTTCTCACTGATTCTGCTTTTGATATTACGATTTGTGCACATTATACTGTATATGTATGTGCACCAAGTGCAACCATATATGTGGTTTTATGGTTAGAAAGAAATGATCAAAGATACAATATATGAGCACATTTTGTGAAGAATGTTTGACTTGAATTTAAATTTAAATATATAATAGTTGATTATGAGTTTGAAATTCTAATTCTGTTTAAATTATATTTGGAAATCTCAGATGAGTCAGTGGTAAGGGATGTGGCTTGACTGGTCTTGGAATTGGTTTGATCCATATTTGGAACATGAAAGATATGGGAAATTTGCTGGTGTTCATCTTGGATTGATATTTCTGATCAGAAATATTTCTGATCATTCATTCATTCTTTTTTTGCTTCCACCTTTCCTGTTGGGGGTCATCATGGCAACAGTCTGAGAAGTTCAATTAGTCATCATTAAGTCAGTTCAGACATCTCCATTCCCAGCCATGGATTCCAGCACCTCTTGGGGGATCCCCAGACATTCCTAAGCCAACAGTGAGCTATAATCTCTCCAGGAGGAGAGGTCTCCGTCCAGTGGAATATGCCTGATACAGCTCTACAAGGACCTGGGGACATACTAGTAAGGTGCCTGAACCACCTCAACCGGCTGCTCTCAATTTTGCAAAGCAGTGTCTCTACTCTGAGGTTCTCATTGATTGTTGAGCTCAGATCATTACTCGGAAAGCCACTTTCTTCATTACATTTACATTTATTCATTTAGCAAATCATCTACCATCTACCATCTACCATCATATTTTGGGAGTGCGAGGAGCACTAAAGCAGCAAAATTCCACACAGACAGCAACCCAAGCTCAGGCTCAAACCAGAGACCATGGTGCTATAAGACAGCAACACTGTCTGCTACGCCGCAGTGCCGCTGAATTTATTTAATTTACTTTTGAAATAAAAAGGTCCATGGGCCACATGAAAACGATAAAAAATTATTGTATAAATTTAGTGGGTATGTTGTATAATCTATATGCATATTTCATTTAAAAAAAAATCATAAGCAGTTTCCTTAGAGTGCTATTTTTCCCCTGCAAAACATTGCTTCAGACACAGTTGCGGTTGGAAGTTTACATACACTCATCATTAACATGAATGTCATGGCAATATTGGGCTTTCAATAATTTCTTTGAACTGTTCTTTTTCTGGGGAAGAATGGTTGTAAAACATGCATCTTTAATAAAAAACAAGAATTTGGTTCACAAGTTTTAATTTATTTGGGATTTTCTGTAGTCAACACAAGGTCAAAATTATACATACAAGGTCAAAATTATACATACAGCACACCTAATATTCAGTTGAATGTCCCTTGACAAGTTTCACCTCGAGCAGACACTTTTGATAGCCATCAACCAGCTTCTGGCAGAATTCTGGTTGGATATTTGACCACTCGTCTTGGCAGAATTGGTAAAGTTCAATAACATTTGTTGGTTTCCTGGCCCTGACTCGAATTTGAAGCACAGTCCACAAATTTTCGATAGGCTTGACATCAGGACTTTGGGAAGGCCATTCCAAAAGCTTAATGTTAGCCTGCTTTATCCATTCACAGCCAGTTCTGATGTGTGTTTGGATCATTTTCCTGTTGGAACACCCAATTGTGTCCAAGTTTCAATGGTCTGGTCTAAAATTCCTCCAAACCAATGTGAAGGACTGATCAACAGTTACCGGAAAAGTTTAGTTGCAGTTATTGCTGCACAAGGGGGTCACACCTTAGATACTGAACCCAAGTTGCTCCCGATGGCAGACTAGCGCTTTGCATGTGTGTGAATGTGTCTGAATAGGTGAATGAGACACAGTGTAAAGTGCTTTGTAGAACCGCTAAGGTATACTATATAAGTTCAGACCATTTACACCAAATACTGAAAGCAAAGGTTCACATACTTTTACCACTCACAGATATGTCATATTGGATCATTTTCCTCGATAAAAAAAAATTACCAAATATAATATTTTTCTGATATTTGTTTAATTGGATTTTCTTTTTCTACTTTTAGGACTTTGTTTTAGGTCATATTTATGCAAAAAATATAGAAAATTCAAAAATGTTCACAAACTTTCGAGCACCATTGTATCTACTGTTAAATGATTGAGACTTGATCATAAATTGTTTTTGGCAAGTGCAATCTTTACCCTATCCAGGGAAGAGCGTCCACAGCCATCTTTACCCATCCACATCAATCTCATGGTTAGTAAGTTCACAATTAGTTCAAACCACAGGTTTTCATTTGGGTTCAAATCTGAAGACTTAGTTGGTCATTGCAAAGCACCGATTTTCTTGTTCTGCAGCCATCTTTGTGTTGATTCAGCTGTTTATCTTGTTGAACTCTCTACAGTCCTAGAGAGGCCTGGCAGAGGTGACCAAGTTCATACTCAAGTTCAACTTTACTGTCATATGTTTCAAGAACACAGAGTATAAGAGAGACAGTGAAATTCTTATGCTACAATAGCACATCCCTACAGTTAACATAACATGCATACAGCAATTGAACAGAGACAGCATACAAATTAACAGCATAAAGAGAGTTTATGTCAGTGAGAAAAACAAGTATTGCGCAATATTCCACGTGGAATGAATACTGCAAATTGCGCAATACAAAAAAGCATACAGTGTGGTGCAAGTAATGATACAAAGGTATTAGGATGATTGTAAGGATCACTGAGCTGTATCACTGAAAAGATGTAATAAGTCGTATGTACAGTACAAAGTCAAAGTGTATTGAGATAAAGAAGATGCTATATGTAAGAAGAGTAGTCTATTTTTAGACTAAAATATCAAAAGTAATGACACCATCGCTTCGCATGATTCAACAACTGAAAAGCAGCCCCAAAGCATCAATGAACCACCACCATATTTTACAGTGGGTATACAGCTGGTCTTATCTGACCATCAACTGCAATTGCAGTGATTCTTGGTGAAGGTGCTGTATTTTGTGGGTCTTCTTTCATGAAGCCATGGTAAACGGCTTGTTGTTATGATGATACCTGCAATTCTGAAACTGTGAGGATATTTTGGGGTATTTTTTGCCTCCCTATTAAATTGCCCTGATTGTTCTTAATAATATTTTTATTTGATTGTGTATTTTTATATCCATTACCCAACCTACTCAACAACCATCTGTCTCTGGTTGTCCCCCAAAGAGACTTGAGAATTTGTTTGCATTTATTCAAAATATTCTTTAGGAGTGTCATGTTTTGGGGGTTAGATTATCTGCACTTACATAGTGCTTTTATCCAAAGCGCTTTACACTGTGTCTCATTCACCCATTCTCTCTCACACACACACACCCCAATGGTAGCAGAGCTGCCATGCAAGGTGCTAACTTGCCATCGGGAGCAACTTGGGGTTCAGGGTTCAGTGTCTTGCCCAAGTATACTTCGGCATGTAGGCCTGGAATCGAACCGCCAACCCTACGTTTAGTGGAAAACCTGCTCTACCTCCTGAGCCACAGCCGCCCCAGGGGTAATTATATATAGCATTACTTTTTTTTTTCTTTTTTTTTTTTAGGAACATCATGTAGTTTCTCCTTTTTTTGTGACAAATTTGAATCAGTCTTTGAATGTTTTTATTTTAGACAATAATTTTTGCTCTAATTGTGCAGCTGTCTGTAGTTCTCACATTAAGGGCCTGTTTATGATGTTTATTTCAAATATAGAGGCCCAAACAGTGATCCCTGTGGAACATCAGCACAAGGAATATTAACACAGCTGATTGATGCTGGCACATTCACCCAGCTGGGTTTAGGGATAACAAAATGGGTTTGTTTAGTCATATGCCATAAGTCTTAGCTATGTTTATTTACTATATTTCGACGAAACCTGCAGTTCAATTAGATTAGAATGTGCTCCTTGCTGAGAGAGGTTCTATACACTGATTCTTAAGTGACTCTGAAACCCCTGAAGGCACATAAACATCAGAAGAAAGCACTCAAATCCCTCTCCGGTGTTCAACAATCTGTATATACACTTTCAACAAGCGCTGCTGTCATTGCTTATTGCTGTGGGCCAACCAAACCTCTAGCAGTCATTGCCGCTTTTCAATGTTTTGACCACACTATTCAGGAAATCTACATTCTTTGCCTGGAAAGGCACACAGATGCATTAACACTCTCAACAAGCACAGTAAGTTGAACCGTGAGCTGCAGACAAGAGGCAGTGTGCTCAGGATGCTGTGGTTAAAGACCCCAGACAAATGTCTTCCTCTATTGAGTTCATTCACGCAAAACTTTCCATAGTACTACACAACCTCTGGTATTTTATCACATGCCCATCACACACAATTAACGTTCCTTTCATTTTCAGTGTGTAAAATAACCCAGGACCTCATATGAGGTCATTCACCTTCCTTTAAGACCATATGATATTCCTTAGACCTGCAAATATTATGTGAATATGGAGACAAGGAGTTCAGTGAAGTGCAAATAAGTGAATGGCTTTTTTTTTAAGTCAAAAAATAAAAGGGGAGCATAACTTATGTACTACATTTTGGCAAATTACAACACAAAATATACAAAAATTACAAAATATAACGCAAACACATATAAATGGATTTGAGAACATTAATGCATTCCATGAATTAATTAGTAATGGCCAACGTTTAAACATTTTTAGTTAATAATTCATTTTAGAATTAAAGATGGATAAATGAATGAATTAATAATAATTTTATATTACACAATTTATTTATGAACACTAATGTTGGCACATACTTTTCATAGTCACAAATTGTTTACTATATTATTATTATTGTTGTTGTTGTTGGCCCCTCTTGACAGAGGCTAAGACATGACCTCCTCTGATGCCTCTGATGATCTCTCATTCTTCATGTGAATTAGCCATACAGAAGAGGTGGGAAAGCAGCACTTCTCTGGCTCTTTTGTCTCCGTGCCTGTTTAAAGCTAGGCCCTGCTTCATAGCTTCTGATGCAAGTGTGGAGACAATATTCATATTGGGCACAAGGTGGGGAAAAGTTGTTGTACACAAGGCAGAAAATCAATCAAATATATTCACTCACAACGAGACACCAGAAACTGTTGGTTTTCCAAAACATGTTTTATATATATATATATATATATATAAATTATAGAATACAGCAGAACATATATACAGTTGAGGTCAAAAGTTTACATACACATAGGCTAAAGATTTAATCTCAGTTTTTCACAGTTCCACACAATGTATGTTCTTTAAGGCATTTAATTTCTTCACCTCAGAGGTGATTTTAAAACAATTGATTAAAGACAGATTTATATTAGATGAATTCCAGTGGGTCAAAAGTTTGCATACACCAAGTTGTAAAGGACCACCACAAGTTGGGTTCCTCCTTAGGAACAAGTTCAAACAACTTAAGGTACCACAAGCAGCTGTACAAGCAATTGTACACACACATTGCATCATTCAGAAAGGCAGCACAAATTAAGTACCAAACATGTACAATCACCAATAAGTCCTTCCATTGAGTCCTACATTGCCATGGCCTGAAAATCTTTCACACAAGGAATAATTCCCTACTACAGCATTAAAAAAAAATCCAGACTGAATGAACAGGTGATTACCAGGATGAATCCCTGGATTCATCCTGATAATTACCTGTTCTCTTTAAAAGGCTAGGGATTCATCCTGGTAATCACCTGTTCACTCAGTCTAGATTTTTTTTGTTTTTTTAATGAAAATGTTTTTGTTTGTTTGTTTTTTTTTTTTGGGGGGGGGGGGGGGGTGTTATTTATTTTATTTATTTTTTTTACAAATCTTGGTTAAATATAGGTGTGAAACAATTTTTGGCACCCCTATGAATTCATATGACAAAAATATATTGGAAGTATATTCCCATTGATATTTTACTTCTTTTTTTAGTACACCTGGTGACTAGGAACAGGAAATTGTTCAACCATGACTTCCTGTTTCACAGGTGTATAAATATGAAGTAAATATGAGGTAAGAGGAGAGTCAACCAGCGTGGACCTCAAAATTTGAAGGATCTGGAGAGATTCTGTATGGAGGAATGGTCTCAGATCCCTTGCCATGTATTCTCCAACCTCATCAGGCATTATAGGAGAAGACTCAGAGCTGTTATCTTGGCAAAGGGAGGCAGCACCAAGCTTGGGGAGTAACAGAATCCATGTAACCGAATCTGTTACAGTTATGTCAAAAAACAAAATAATCAGATTACAGGTACATTTTGTTAAAAAAAAAAAGAAAAGAAAAAAAAAGAAAAAGGGGGTACTATCAGGATTAATTTTTTTTTTCATTTAAAAGTAATCTTTTGACCAAACACAATATAGATTAAAGTATTTTAGATCATTTTGCTTTTCTCTTGACTTTATTACAAATGTGCCCTTGAAGTAATCCAAACGTAATCAGATTACATTACATTCATATTGTGATACTTGGATTATGTTACTAATTAGATTTTTTATGAAGTAATTTGTAACTGTAATGGAATACATTTTTAAAGTAACCCTCCCAACCCTGGGTAGCACACCTACAAAGATTATTTTTTGATAAACCATGTGTTTTGTTTGCAATTGTTTGATATCCATGAGAACAGAGTATTGCTGTGAACACTTATTTAAACAAAAGATCAAAAAAGTTTAACAATAAAGACACATTTTCACAGCCTTCTTTGCTCATATTTACTAAGAGTGCCAATATTAGTGGAGGGCACTGTATAAAGAAAAAAATTTAAATGGATTTAATTCAAAGAACACCATGCCACCTGGAAAGCATGGGAGTGGCAGCATCATGTGAGGGTGTTTTGATCGAAAAGGGACCGGTGCACTTCAGAAAATAGATGACATCATGAGGTAGGATTATCTAGAACTAGTGAAGCAACACCTCGAGACATCAACCAGAAAGTTAAAACTTAGTCACAACTGGTTCTTCCAGAAGGACAATGATCCTAAATATACCTCCAAAGTTCTAACAAAAACAAAGTGAAAGTATTGGAGTGGCCATCACAAAGCCCTAACTTTTATTTCATAGAAAATTGTGAACTGAACTAAAAAAAAGCATGTCTGAGCAAAGAGGGCCCCAAACTTTATTGAATTACACCAGTTCTGTCAGGAAAAAATTCCAGCAAAGTATAATGAGAAGCTTGTGGAAAGTTACCCCAAGCATTTGATTCAATTTAAGCAATTTAAAAGGCAATGCCACTAAATACTATCAAGGTATATGTGAACTTTTGACCCACTAAAAAACTGATATAGTAAATAAAAACTTAAATACGTCTGTCTTTTAGCTATTATTTTGAAACAACCTCTTATGGAAATAAAGTAGACACCATAATTGACAACACAGGAGATGTATAATAACATGAAATGTGTGGTTGTGAAAAAATGACTGAATGTTCTAAGCCTAGGTGTGTGTAAACTTTTGGCCTCAACTGTACATTGTAGAACTTACATGTGTAGAATACATCAGTATAGAATAAGGCTGTATCTATACATATGTAGAATACAGCAGTTAAACTCTATCACAGAACATCTAACAGACCACAGTTCTTAGAAATGGAAGAAAAATCTCTTGGTTCTGTGTGAAGAGCTTCTTGTAGTCTCTTCACTGCATGTGTACACACTGACTCACTTTTCTGTAACTGCTTTATCGTGGTAATAGTCGTGGTAGATCCAGAGCCTAACCTGAGAGGTGGGAATACAACCTGGTTTGGATGCCAGTCATTTGCTTTGCATTTGCATGAGTCACATACTCAATTTCTCTTAACCAATCCACATACTGGCATGTTTTTGGGAGGCAACTCTACCACTGTGCCGCTATGTGAACACATGCACCAATTTAATATGAGCAACAGTGAAGTTTTTGTGTATATGTACAAGTATATGCACAAAAATGACTGAAGGACTTCCTGATTATGACAACAGTCAAATAATAGTATAGGGGGAAAAAATAAGTAAAATGTAATGTAATTTAAATGAAATTATTAAACAGCACCCTTGAACATGTATGTTCAAGAAATAAAGTTTTTACTGTTTTCATAAAAGTACTAAATAAACGCTTCTGTGGTCTTCTTTTGGAATTTTTCAAGGATTAACATTTGGTTGGTTTATTTATTTAGCATTCAGCATATCATTTCCACATACTGGTTTCCAGTATTTTGTGACAGTAGTTGGTCTCCACTATATGGCTGTGCCCTTTACACAGCTAATTCGAGCACAGCAATTTTTCTTATGCTGTTCTCATTTTTTCTCCTTCATGGTAGGTTCTGGTGAGACATCATTATTTTGTGGTATTCATAGAGGCAAAAACATTTAACAGTGAGTAATCCTATATATTTACACTAATACTGGCACTCTTGGTAAAATATGAGCAAAGAAGGCTGTGAAAAATTGCCTTTATTGTTTAACCTTTTGATCTTTTCACAAAACTTCACAAATATACTCTGCTCTCATAGATATCAAACAACTGCAAACAAACATGTTTATCAAAAAATATATATATCTTTGTTAAATATAGGTGTGCAACAATTATTGTCACCCCTATGAATTCATATGAGAAAACTATATTTGAAGTACAGTCCCATTTATACATGACATTTTTTCAGTACACCTGGGTGACTAGGAACAGGAAATTGTTCAACCATGAATCACATAGGCCAATTTCCCTTAGACATTCATAACAGTGGGTAAGACCATGGAATATAGCTGTGATGTTTGGCAAAAGGTTGTTGAGCTTTACAAAATAGAAAGTGTCTATAAGAAAACAGTACAAGCATTGAAAATGCCCATTTCCACCATTAGGACAATAATTAAGAAGTTCAAGTAAACTGGAAATGTTATGAATCAACCTGGAATTGGACGTGTGTCTATATTGTCTCAATGCACTGTAAAAAGGATGGTTCGAGTGGTTAAAAAATCTTGAACGATCACCGCTGGAGAATTGCAGAAGTTAGTTGCGTCTTCATCTCCAAAACTACAATCTGAAGTCACCTCCATCACCACAAGTTGTTTGGAAGGGATTCAAGAAAAAAGTCTCCACTCTTATCCAAATACAAACTCAAGCGTCTTCAGTTTGCCAGACACTACTGAACTTCAAATTGTTTCGGGTTCTATGGTCAGATAAAACCAAAATAGAGCTTTTTGGCAATGTTTTTGGTGCACACAGAGAGGTAGCCATATGGAAAAGTACCTCATGCCCACGGTTTAATTTGGTGGTGGCTCTTTAATGTTTTGGGGCTGTTTTTCTGCCAGAGGACCTGGACATTTTGTTAGGATACATGGCATCATGGACTCTATCAAAGATCAACAGATATTAAATGAAAGCCTGACTGCTTCTGCCAGAAAGGTTAAAATGGTTGATGGTTGGATCTTCCAGCAGGACAATGATCCAAAACATACATCAAAATCAACACAAAAATGGTTTACTGACCACAAAATCAAGGTCCTGCCATGGCCATCCCAGTCCCCTGACTTGAAACCCATAGAAAACCTGTGCGGTGAACTGAAGAGGAGAAATCTGAAGGATCTGGAGAGATGCTGTATGGAGGAATGGTCTCAGATCCCTTGCCATGTATTCTCCAACCTCATCAGGCATTATAGGAGAAGCCTCACAGCAGCTCACATTTTAGTAAGATTAAGAACATTGAATAGGATTTACTTTAGATAGTAACTATTGTATTTTATCTGCAATTTAGTCAAAGCCCAGACTGGCTTTCTGTCTGAGAAATCAGACTGATATTAAATTACTTACAGCTATTTCACTGACTCTAAGCCTAAACCACCACACTGACCACAATCCAAGTCATTGCTTGGGAAATGAGCACAGCACCATGAGTTAAGCACAGGGGCAGGAATATTCATTTTTGAAATCTTCTGATTAAAAATGTGGTGCCCTGATGCAGAAGTGGAAATAATCTACAATCCAAATGCTTGCTTTCAGGCTTTAGGAACAAAGGCTTTTGGTGTGGCTTTTGGAACAGCACAAAACGTCACTGCAAAAAAATCAAGGTACACTGAAGTTCCTCAGTTAGTATGAGCTAGTACATGTAAATAAAGGTGGTTGGAGAGAAGTGAAAGGAAGGTCCAAAAGTGAAAGAGAAACGCAGGAAAATGGGAAGTGAGAAATCGTTCATCTATTGTATTTGGCTTAATACCACTGAAGTACTCATGACTTCATTTCCAGTAGTGTACAGAAGTACGAAGGTCAAAGTACTACAAAGTTTAGTGTTCCAAGTTTTAACTCCTGATTCAGCCAATCATCATCATCATCATCATCGTAATCATCATTGTCTACTTCCTAGTTCTTTCTACTGTTTAAGTGAATGTCCCTCAGCAGGCCAGATTGTAATCTAGTCTCTTCTTTTCACTGGTCCCATTGGAAAAAACTCAAGAGCCCAAGGTGTGGTTGAAATGTGGTTAATAATTGTAATACAAGTCTTCCTGTACAGTTTAGTATCCAGCCTACTCTAAGCAGTGGGTGTTAAAATCCTGACAAGGAAACATTTTTTGTTTGGATCAGATAAATTCTTTTATTCTAAGTTTAATGCTAGTAATGAATACATTTTACTGTTCATAAAATTGTTCAAATTGCAATGAATAAAGGAAAAACTAAATTAAGTACACAGTTTTCTATTATTTTCTTTCAAAAATGACCGTAAACACATTATCGGTTTAATTACATCAATCCAGACTACTGTAGTAACGTATTTTTCACCAGTAAGTAACCATACTGAATCATTAATTCATTCTTTCATCTTCAGTAAGGGCTTTATCCTGAACAGGGTCTCGGTGGATCCAGAGCCTATCCTGGTAACACTGGCCTCAAGGCGGGAGAATTCATCCTTGATGGGGCATCGGTCCATGGCGGAGCACCCCTCCCTCCCTCCCTCTCTCTCTCTCTCTCTCTCTCTCTCTGTGTCTCTCTCTGTCTCTCGCTCTCTCTGAACGGTGCTGCAGAAGTGGTTTGAGCCTAGCTGTACTGGTCTCATCAGACTCAAAAGAGGACAAGCACAAGAAGTGTCCCTCCCTGGAGTCATGGAAAAAGTGTGTCACTCAACCCCTTACAAAGAGTAAATATATGGTCTAAGTTTCTGCCATTGTTTGGCCAAATTGAGATATACTATCTTTTCTGTGTTTCTTTGCATCTGATAACAATATAAATCAAATAAGGACTGACAGAAAGTGCTGTCGACTTGATGGAACCTTCTGGAATCTCACAAAGAAACAAAGATCGTTAGCTGTTTTTAGTGACGAAGCTCTTGTGTCTAAAAAAAATCTTCGAAAGAAAAAAAAAAAAAAAGTCCATCACCAGAAGAGCATAGTCACTAACAATCAAAGAAAAACAACAAGGAGCAAATGAACGTTAAGATCTAAATTATGCTGACTCACCCATATTTGCTTCAATTCATCATTATTAACTATCAGTATTTCTGGGTGAATTATACCATAGAGAACAAAAGAAAAACTCAAATCACGCCAGTCCACCACAGACTCCTTGAGGGCGATGACCCTGCTCACCTGTGGGCTGTTTGCTCCTTGCTTCACCCTAGGGCAGTGGATTGCTGATGAGAGCGCTTTGTGTACGGTACTTTCCAGAGGTGTTAGTCATCCCATAGGCTCTTTCATTCTGTCACCTCAGGACTCCTCGTGAAAAATCCCCACCAGGAAGTGTCAACAAGTTCACCACCACGGCCTGAGGGTTCCTCCTAAAACATTGCTCACACCATACTTATGTTTTACTGTTGCTCAAGTTTTTCAAATTACAGTAATAAAACTGATCATGTGTAATTTATTGATTTGAGGACTGAATTCATCATTTGTGTATAAAATGCCCTTTACAAAAATTGACATTAAAAAAAAGACTTATTGCACTTATTATTGTACTTATGTTGCATATTTAGGAATGTATATGAAATGTACATTTTCTTCTTTCCTTTGAAAATCACCCCGGGACCAACCCAGGCTTGCATGCTTTGTGTACATAAGCACTGCTCAGGGAACTGTCAGACAATGTGAGTGCGTGCGGGTATACCAGAGCACTGAGTCACTGTGTTCTGCAGTCTGCTAATTGGCTGATCTAGGCAGGGTTATTTTAAGCAGGTATAAAGTTCAGGTGGCTTCGGCTAGTCAACTGAAATGCTCCTGGCAGAGCGTCTGCTGCTTTCCACATTTACTGGTAGATTAATTTCTTGCAGAGTAAAATAGATATACAATACAGGATTTTCTGCCTGATTTACCATTATTATTATTATTATTATTATGATTATTATTATTATTATCAGAGGCAAATTTCCACATCTGGAGCAAATAAAAACACTAATACTTGCATATTTGCACCATTGTGATTTTCATAGCTTTTAGTATTCTTTTAGTCACATCCTTTTTTTTTTTTAAATGGCAGTAAAAATTTTGTATGTGCCAACCAATTCACCTCGATATCCACTACTGACCAAGCCAGCAAGTGTAGATTTAATCTTATGAAACAATAAGCTATTGAAGTGAACTAATTAGAAAGGTGTGTATGCTCTATAGATTATTCGGAGGCTCAAAGAGAGGATTGTGTGAGTAAGCGAACACGTAGACATCAGCCAGAATGACGTGAGTCATCACATTTTGTTACCAGACTGAAAACACAGCATCCGCCATGTTTCAACACCATGCCAGTGCTTTCTTCCTCTAATTAACCGTTTCAGGAATAACTTAAAAGCATAGACAGATTCTTTTATTTATTTATTTTTTACTTAAAGCAGAGTATGAATTTGGATCCTGTCTAAATATTACTTATATTGAAAAGTAAATGGACTGTACATAAATTTAAAAAAAAAAAAAAAAAATAGTATGCCTGCAATAATAATAATAATAATAATAAAATGAAATCTTCCAATGTCCAAAATTTTAAATATTCAGTTTGAAGACAAACATTTTCGACAATATCCTTTCTGAACATAGAAAATGTACACAGTTTAGGACTGTTGAATGCTGCAAGAAAAAAAATCCCGCTAAAACAACACTAATTAAAACAAAAAACAAAATAGTTAAAAAAAAAAAATTAAAATTATTGAAGGTGCTCAATGTTGAGTGTGACACAAAAACATTTTTAATGTAGAAAGTTGGTAAAGATTGAGAATGACTACTAGTCTATAGAGGTTTATGTTACTGTAGTGTACAGTAAATCTCTCACATGATTCAGAGTTGATTTGAAAATGAAAAGAAAATGAAAAAAAAGAGCTTTAAATTGAATGTTCATAAATGTGGACAATATACATGAAAGGGTTAAAAGCAACCTCAAATTTGGACAAATATTATGAGAAATGTTAGCTCAAAACTAATACTCTGTTCAGTTCTAAAATGATGTGGTTTTTAAAGAGATGTTTAGTTTCAGGTTCAAGGTAAGCAACAGGATGGACTTTAGATTTAAGGTGGTTTGTTCAGTTCTTCGGCTCACTGTACTCTGGTTGTCTGAAGACTAGGACTTTGATTGCTAAAAATGACGTCAAGTGAAAATATCTCATATATAGTCAAATGTATCTAGTATTACCTATTATAAGATTCCAATAAACCAAATATAAGATTATTAAACATCTTTCTAAACATTTCAAGCTTGAAAAATTATTGTTCTATCGTCAGAATTTTTTTCTTACATTTGGTAATATAGTAATCTTAAAATAAGAAATACTAGATACAGGACACTTCTCGTAAAAAGAGTAGGGGTTATAACCCTGGTGTCCTGGAGAAATTCCCCCATTGGCTTTTACCCATCAAGGCCCCCTAATAATCTCCATCTCTGAATTGGCTACATCACTCTCTTCTCCACCAATAGCTGGTGTGTGGTGGGTGTTCTGGCGCACTATGGCTGCCATCGCATCATCCAGGTGGATGCTACACATTGGTGGTGGTTTGAGGAAACATCCCCCCTCCCCCCTCCCCCTCCCCATACGTCAAGCGCTTTGAGTGTCAAGAAAAGGAATTATTATTAATTATAATTTGACTATATTCAAACATTTTGCAGTGTTTTTAATTTGACACTGTGACATTCTGGCTGTTATGTAGATCCACATGAAAGTTTAGTCAGACATATTTACATTAGGCTTAAACTTTGTCCGGTTCTTAAGTTCTTATAACTTTTAACATCTGAACTAAGAAGAAGACCGACTTAATTTTTCACCACCTTGTACTTAAACATGTATTTCAACAAAATACCACTGTAGGTTTTGTTCCAGTCCTTTGCTAATCAGGGCTCTGGTAACTCTGTCCAGGCTTATTAACTTCCCCCCAGAGACTATGAGCAGTGACAGATAACACACGCATCATAACCAGCACAAGAGAAAGCAGTCCTGTCAGCATATTCCACTGAAGTCAATGTTTACAGTCTTCTCAACAAATACAAGAGAACCAAAAATGCCAGAACAACACCGAAGCAGGAGCAAAAAACAACAGCCTTAATATAATAATGAAATCAAAAAAAAAAACCCACACAGTATGAAACTATCATAAATGATACTATCGTAACGTTTCAGGAACATGATTTTTCTGTTGCAGTCACCATATTCGGGACGGAATTTCTGGCTTCTCTGCAAAAAAGGTACATAAGTAGAAATTACTTTACATTACAGAAGGAAATACATGGTACTTCAACAAAGTCTATAAAATAGACTGTAACCCTTATGTTCTTTCCTTAGAACTGCTGATTCCACTCAAACTGGCACACACAAACACACACATACACAGGCCACTTTAATGGGAATGCCTGTACCCCTGGTCAATACTGTACAAGCAATTATCTAATCAGCCAATCATGTAGAAGTAGCATAATGTATAAAATCATGTAGATAGAGGTCAAGAGCTTCAATTAATGTTCACATAAAACATCGGACTTGGGTGGGGGTTGGGGGGCAGGGGTGATCTCTGTTACTTTGACCATGGCTGTTGGTGCAAGATGGGCTCAGTATGACAGGGTTTGAGCCAGAGATGGAAACTTGAGTCTGCGACTTGGACTCGAGTCGCTCTTCAGTCGCAAAAAAATGACTCGCTACTTGACATGGACTCATGAACAGCTGACTCGAGACTTGACTTGGACTTGAAGACAGAGAGACTTGTGAAAAACACAAGACTACAAGACCACATGACTGCATCAAATACCACATTTTTCTATTCATTATATCAAATATCACAACAATTCATCTCTAAACACACCAAGCTAGCATTATTATATACATTATTATATTGGAAAAGTGCTGTTATATAAATGAACAACAAACAACAAAAATATAGCCAAGTCATTTCATTTGAAAAGGAATCAGTTCGTCCAAAGGGAAGCTGCGGTGTTACGCAGCTGTCAGGGGATTGCAAGTAGTATATGCATATAATATCCAGGTTTACCAAGTTATATTGCATCTATACACGGGGGGGTTTTATTACCGCTGGCGCTCACTGGAAGACTACCTTACTCATCATTGTTTGAGAACTACAGCAAACTACGACGAATCAAATAGCTCAAAATACAGAGTACATTGTCATTTTGCACTAAATGACAAAAAAAGTAAGATCTTTCTGAATTTTTTATGAATGGAGAACTTTTGGATCAAATGTAATAGTTTGAAAGTAATAGTTTTTGATTAATTATTTAATTTGGATTAAGTATTACCTTGTGTGCTTTATGAATAATGAGTCTTTATTGGTCACATGTACATCACAGCACAGTGAAATTCTTTTCTTCGCATATCCCAGCATGTTAGGAGGCTGGGATAAGAGCGCAAGGTGAGCCATGATACAGCACCTGAGGAGCAGAGAGGGTTAAGGGCCTTGCTCAAGGGCCCAACAGTGGCAGCTTAGCAGTGCTGGGGTTTGAACCCCCGACCTTCTGAACAATAACCCAGAGCCTTAACCATCAATCCACCACTGCCCCAATTAGACAATTTTGAATAAATGAACAATATGTTCCATCGAAGTAATCAGTTTTAATATGTCAAAATTTATTCACTGTTAATTTACAATAACTGGCTGAAAGAACTATTGCTAAAAAAATAGATCAAAGATGTGGACTTGGACCTCATGGACTTGTGAACATGTCTGGTTTGAGCATTTCAGAAACTGATGACTCCTTCACACACAACAGACACTACAGTTTACACAGAATGGTGCAAAAACAAACAAAAAAAAATCCAGTAAGTGGCATCCAGTGTGTGTGAAAATGACTTGTTGAAGAGAGAAGTCAAGAGAGAATGGCCAGACTGGTTTGAGCTAACAAGGTGGTTAAATAAGCACTCTTTACAACTGTGGTGAGCAGAAAGGCATCTCAGAACATGCAACATATAGAAGCTTGAGGTGGATGAGCTACAACAAAAGAAGACCACACATTGGAGTTCCACTCCTCAGCAGAACAGGAATATAGTGGCATATACTGGGGACAGGCTCACTGAAACTGGACTGTTGAAGACTGGAAAAAGACCAACGCCTAACTTAATGAGGCAGTATGACAGGGAGGATCCGCTGCTTGTTGGAGATGCATTTTATGTAGCATTAGGGCAGTTGATTATCGGTGAAAGGAAATAGAAATGAATAGAAATGAACTCTTATGCTAATGAGTTAGATAACTGTCTATTTTTTTCCCCAAGGTTTAACTAATGCTAGTACCCCAAGGCTGAAGGAGCAGCTCTTTTGTTGATCTTCAGGGATGAGTCAGATATCCAGGATAGAGCATTGCTGAGAATGACACTTTGGGTTGTGTAGGGCATTGTTTCATTCTGGCCTCATAATATGGAATGGATAGCCAACACACTTACACACTTCGTTTTGGACCCTTTATGTATTAAGAATGCTGATACAACAGCTATACCTAAGGATCAGTGTAGTACACAAAGTTTCTAGAGAAACGACATTTCAAAGAAAAGCCCTTATTCAGTTGCACAAACAAAGTGGTTCAAAAAGTGAAACAAAAAATATCAACTCGTTTCACCTCCTACAGTTCCAGAGCCACTTCGCTTACACAGCTGATGAAAGATGTGTGCGCAAAATGTCTCTGGAAACTATATGTACTACAGTGAAATGTTTAAGTGTCGTAAAAGCTGTCCACATTAAGATATTAATTGATGATATCAGACGTGCACATTCTTCCTCCTGAACATCTCGTTCACGCAGTGTCTAATTCCACCATTAAACTGCTTATCTCAGATTCCCTTGTTTGCTCTTCTGTGCCTGGCCATAAAACTCACAATGTGAAAACCCCAAACCAATCTTCCAGAAGAATATTAAACAAGCTAGAGAAATGTTTGATTTAAGAAGCTCAGTAGCACTCCTTCAGGATGCAAAGAATCCAGGAAGTGAACTATCCAAAGCCATGGAGGAACTTTTTTTTTTCTTTAAGTACCGCTGGGTGATCAGATTCATATGAATTTGCAAACGTGACGCCATGTTCAGAAGCATTTTAACATCCTTATATGCTGTGCGTCCGTGCTCATCTCAAGCTAATGAAACCTTTGTTAAACTGTATAGTTTGAGATGTGTTAATCTAGGGGAAACATATGCCACTTCCAGAGGTGAAGACAAACAGTTTAGTGAGAACAATAAGTGTAGTGGTGAATGTTTAAATGCTTGAATTGGTGCGAGTGTCTAATCCTTACATCATGCCTGGGGCAGAGTGTGACAGGAAGGAGAGAGTGGGACGGGGAGTGTGGGGTTTCATGGTAGGGCTGGGGGTGTTTCGGAGGTTCAGACAGCGCTGAGTAAAGTCTGTTCTCAGGGTAGCAGCACCTGATTGCATGATTTTTGTTTACACAGTGCCGGACAAAGCCACAAGGAGAGAGAGTAGAGGCAGCTCAACATGTAAGGGCGTGTAAGTATCGCCCTGGGCAGTGAGCACTCTCACTGGGGCTGAGACAGTTTCTCTCTACCTCTTCCTGTCCCCCCCACCACCCACCCCACGAACTGTCTCTCTCGTTCTAACTACCGACACTTTTGGAAGTGAAAAAACAAAAGGCAGACTACTGCCTCAAGATAATGACCTTAGTCAGCCCAATGAAAAGCAGCAGGCAGGACGGGGGTTACTTGGATCGAGTTGTCATGGAGTGTTGTTAATTATGATCTTATGACGTGAATATAACTGGACATGTACACTCAAAACAAATTGTACTGTAAAAAGATTAAGCAGAAACTCCCCCTTGACTGAACAGAAACTCAAATAAAAGTTATGCACGAGCAATTAGCATGCAGGTGAAAACCCACACCATGCTTGTTTGCCACTGAGTCATTAGCACATCTTTGTTTTCTCTACAACGTAAAGTGCAGCAGAATCAAATAAGGCAAATCTTAAACCATAAAAGCGGCACGACGGCACATACAATCTTTTTGATTTGACTCGCCTGTCAACTGTTGGCAACCTGAAGTCAACACGCACAACGTTGTCTGCGGCTGTGTAAGGACAGGGTTAATATCTCAGGATGTTTCTCAATGCCATGAGTCATCTGAGTCACTTTTTTTGTGAGGTGGGTTTCAACAGCCTGTAAACAGATAGTCATCATATCTGTATCACACGTGCTTTGGCTCCTAGATGTCTGTCTGACATCCCCCTCCCCACCTCACCTGTGTTCACTTACTCATGTACACAAAGGGATCACCATGACACACTGCTGCTCATAATCATAGAGAGATAAGATCCCTATTATAATACGGGCTCAATTTTGCCTGCCATTATATGCCAATTAAGATGGCGAGGGCAACAGGTTTACCAGAGTGAAGTGCTAGCACAAATAAAACGAGACAGACAAAGAACAGTTACCATGCACTGCTTGGAAGTCACACAACTTCCTGTGTTTTTTATTTTGCCGAGTCATGGAAACAGGAGGGGTCAGGAAGAGATGTGGCGTACAGGTTCTTCCTTATTGTTACAGATTCAGTCTCACGTACTGACACAGTGGTATCTAATAACGAAACGAAATGTGTCCAGTCTAGTGTCACTGGTACATGAAAGACATGGCATGTCAGAGATGTCTATGTAAAAATAATAATCATCAGATAAGCTCCATTTTTTTTCGTGCACATGCTTAAGCAAGCTCTTTTATCTTACGGATGCTCACAGCTGCTTCACTGCTCATCTGTTAATCTACTCTTTTTTCCATTTTGAACAATAGCGTTACAATGCAGAGGACAAGAGGACAATTCAAATGCAAGACTTGATTCAGAAATGATTCACCTGAAACCAAACGACATTCAATAGTCTTTGGACAAGTCTTTAAATTGCCCAAGTTAGATTTGAAGGCTGCTTTTACTTCTATGTGAAACTGTAAAATAAGAATACTTTCACTCGAGTGTGGTTTTCAGACTGCTCTCACCACCCAATGCCTAATATAAATCCAAAACAAAAAAATTTCCACCAGTATATGAATTTAGCTCTTTTTATGGCATAACTGTAATGATTTCACGTAAGAGACATTAGTTCGGTGCTTTCCCTTACATGGCAGGCCACCAAGATATGCCAAGTTGCTAACCTAAAGCCACTTCCTAAATTTTATTTTAGTTTTTGCGGCAAACGCAGTGAGGAGACTTAGTCAAACAGTGACTCATCAAGCCTGCTGTGCAACACAGGTGACCGTTTCATCAGATTTTTTTTAAGACACTCAAATCAAATTAGTTTTGTAAGATACAGCCATCTTTATTTTTTAATTTTTTTTACAATGCAAAAAGTCAATTATCATTATTTTCCCATGAACATGAATGCAAATCTAAATTTCAATTATTGAAATGGACCTAAAAAAAAGAATTATAGTAAAATATATATATAATTCCAAAACAGCAGACCTATCAATAGGAGGTGAAAGAAATGTAACTACATGCTTCAAAATTTCAGAGAGAGAGAGAGAGAGAGAGAGAGAGAGAGAGAGAGACAGACAGAGAGAGACACAGAGAGATTACAGTGTTACATTGTTAACAAACTTTCACCTTTGCGGGAAACTTGAGACTGGCCCCAGTGTGAATGGACAGATACAGGATGGGAAGATGGAGTGACAATTAAAACAGGAACTGCAAAATCCACATTTGTCAAGCGTGTGAAGTTTTAAAACAAACATATTAGACTTCCATAGGTTAGCGCATTGTAATCCTGACAATCAGTAGCATGAACGTTATATAAGTGATTGCAGTTAATACTTTTAGATGTTATATAAATGTAATATAAATTCACAGCTGTTGAATATGAATCTGATGCTAATCCTAACCTCCCATGAGTTGTGAAAATCATTAAGCCTGGACCATTTGGAGTGTGATACTGTACATAAAGCAATGCAACTCTAAACCAAGTATGATGATTACCATAATTACCTATTTATCAGCCTCATAATACCTAAAATCAAGACCTTCAGCAGAGTGAATACAGTCCCCTATGAAAGTCTCAGAACAGAAAGGCCAATTCCATTTTTTAACGCTATACATTGAAGACATCTGTGTTTGAGATCAAAAGATAAATATGAGACGACAGATCAGAAATACAGCTTTCATTTCCTCATATTTACATCTAGATTGTTAAAAACAACTTGGAACATGGCACCTTTTGATTGAAACCACACTTTTTTTTAATTGATCAAAAATATTGTAACATATGACTGATGTGTGTTTCTTGCTGCCAGGGTATGTCCTGTTAAATTGATTGTTTAAAGAATTAATATCTCTGAACGTCTACTCTTGGTTTTTGTCCTAGGTTTCATCTGTGATGACCTGTATTTGTCATTAAAAAGGATAAACCCACATGAAGCCCTGTCTACGGGAGAAAAACAGCTGTCTATGGGGGAAACGCAAGCCATTTTGAAGCTGAGAAGAGAGGGAAAATCTATCTTAGCCAGTGCACAAGCATTGGGCATAACCAATACAGCAATTTGGAATGTCTTGAAAAAGAAAGAAACCACTGGTGTATTAATAACCAGACATTGAACAGGTCAGCCAAGGAAAACAACAGCAGTTGATGACATGAACATTGTTGAGTTGTGAAGAAAAACCCAAAAACAACAGTCAGTGACTTCAACAACCTTCACAGGGCAGGGGTGACGGTATCACAATCCACCATTCGAAGAAGACGTCAAGTGCAGAAATATAGAGGCCATACCACAAGATGCGAACCACTCATCAGCAGTAAGAATCGAAAAGCCAGATTGGAATTTGCAAAAGAAGTACAGAGATGAGCCACAAAAGTTCTGTAACCAAGATTAACCTCAACCAAAGTGATGGAAAGGCCAAAGTGAGGAGAAAGAATGGATCTGCTCATGATCCAAAACCTAGAAGCTCATCAGTCAAGCATGGTGGAAGTAATGTCATGGCTTGGGTTTGCATAGCTGCTTCTGGAACAGGCTCACTAATCTTTATTGATGATGTAACTCATGATGGTAACAACAGAATGAATTCAGAAGTTTACAGGAACAATGTCTTCCAATTTTCAGACAAATGCATGCAACCTAATTGGGAGGAACTTCATCATGCAGCAAGACAATGATCCAAAACACACTGCCAACACAACAAGTGACCTCATCAGGGGGAAAAAGTGCAAGGTTTGAGGCTGGCCAAGTCAATCATCTAAAAAGGCAACAGTTTGGTGATGTGAATGCATCTTCAGCTTGATGCAGTTATTGCAAGCAAGGGATATGCAACCGGATATTAAGTGTTATTTACTTTAATTTGCTTTAAGGCCATCTGTTCCATTATTATTGCTCACCTAAAAATTAGGTGTTCTGATACAAAAGGTTTTATGTTGTTTAACACATCTAGATGTAAATACCAGGAAATGAAAGCTGAAATTCTGATCTATTGTCTCATCCATCTTTGGATCCTTCAGTGTATAGCACAAACAAAAGAATAAGCATTGCCTTTCCAATAGTTTCAGAGTGGACTGTATACTGATAACATAATATTTTGTTAACATTTAGCATAAAGTATGTCTGTCACGTCAACACACACACACTGTAGTTTGAACTTTGTGTTCTCTGTACAACACATACACTGTATATGTACATGACTATACACTCACTAGTTCCTCACTATGGAACTATGTATTTCCTCAAACCTGACATAAAATGTATATGTTGAAGTTATTCTGTGCCAGCATATTCTGTACACTGGAAACAAAAAGTTCAGTGAATTTACTTTATACAAATGTTCCACAGAAGTGAAATTTTACTTCAACACAAAATCAGCTCTTACACTTTAATTGTTAAGTTCACGTATTTGTTTTCTATGTAAATTAATTGACCTGCATTAACACAGTCTTGTTAGTGGAGTTTGCATGATCTGTTTTGTACAGCCAACATGATTTGATCATGTATATTCAAAGGCCTGGAATAAACTCAAACTCCCCACAGACAGGAGCAAACCAAGGCCCTCGTAGCTGGGAGGCAACAACGCTACCCACTGTGCCAGCATGCCGAGAGTGTATGACGTGATTCGATCATGTCAATACTCAATGGATCACACTCGCTCATAATTGCATAATTCAAGCTAGTAAATTAGATTATTTGAATTAAATTTAGTATAGGCAATGAAATTATGTTTTGATGAGAAACACTTAAGATTTTCTCTTAAGTCAGTTTGATCACATGTTCCCTTTTTCAATATAATGATAATAATAATAATAATAATAATAATAATATGATGATGATGATGAAGATGAATTCTGTCAGCTGTGCCAAATATATATACGTTATATTCCAGAGAAGTCCATTGTATTTATTGAATCTTTGATGACTTTGCAGCTCTCAACATTCTTGCCAAATGTCTCACCATTTAAAAAAAAAAAAAAAAAGAAGTGTTTTGTTGTGATCAAAAGTAGATTAAAAGTTTTTAAGTGAAATTAAGGTCTAAACATGTAATCAGAAGACTAACATATTTTCATATAGGTTGTTGTAGTGATGGTCAACTACAGCATGGGGAAATAAGTATTTGGACACTTTTGGTTTTTGTTATTTAATACACCTAGTGAATATAACCGCTTAATATTTACACAAATATTTTTTCACTTTGTACTTATAAATATGAACAAAACATTATCATGCATTAATAAGCATACCAACCTTGGCATACAAACCATGCCTTTATGGACTTCATGTCTGAACGTCCTGAACTCTACAGCAGTGTGATTTTCTACTGAACCTGACTTCCAGTTGAAGTCAAAAGGTGAATCAGATATTTCATGGAATATTCACATAAAAAGGAAATTGCTCTCTCGTCAGCATGATGATTGTTTTTGCTTGTAGACGTGCACTTTTCAGGGTATTTTATTTCTGATAAGACATATTAGAAAGTAAAATGTCCATAGCATGGGATTCAACATCACTTTGCACTGCACAATATGTCAACATATCATGTGCTAAAACTATCTGTTTACATCTAGCAGATAAGTAGGCTAGATAAATTTGATTAACTATGCAATCATGCCAACAGAAAGAGACTAACAAACTTGAAGGTATTGTTAATTTAATATAGCTAATGGAGCAGTGTTAAGTAAACATGAAACGCCAGGAGCGAGTCTCATAGGTGCTGCAGAAAGTAATGTTTTTACATCTTATTAAGCCATTCAGTGTCTCAGAGTCATCTTAACCCAGCTTCCTTCAATTTTTCTCCACAGAGAAATGCTTTGGAATTATATTATGTCTACTTTTTTTTTTAAACCACACTTGCCGTCATGCCTCTGAATTTTAAAATGGAAACTGTGCCAAAAGTTTTAGTAAAAAGTAACTAGTTAGGTTTTTTTTTTTTTTTTTTCTTGCTAGCTAGCTTTAATGCCTTGCAACGGTTTATATCCAGTCTGGCTATGGTCACTATGGTATTCCATGGAGTACATTTGACAAGAAAATGCAGAGTGTCACAGGTAATTTTAGCTTTGTGGCAAACCGTTTTATGTAAAAGTATCAATATAAAAGGTTTTACTGTATTGATTTAAGCCCTTACCATTATATAAGTTAAATATCTAGACATGCTAGCAAGCCAATTATCAATCACAGAATTAATTGATATTTCTATGCACTAGCTAGCTAGCTTAAACACAAGACCTTGTTTATATTAAGCTGTACAAAGTTACATTTTAAAATGAAAGACAGGGAAGAAAAGTATTCAGACACAATATTAAAACTCGATGGAAAATTTCATGCAGCAAGTAGAAATCATGGGGAAGGTAAAAAAGATTCTTCAAGGACAACAATATTTTTTTTTAAAAAACCCACTTGATTGGGAAAAAAGCTACAGAGCTGTAACAAAGACCTAAACATCCTGGTCACTGCAAGAGGTATGAAAACGTGCAGGTGGAAAGTTCATGGAACCACCACTGATTGTCCCTGGACAGGTATACCACACGAGATTTCAAAATGCTCTCTCAGACTAAATTATAAGGAAGGGAAGAGAGAAACCAGCAGTCACTGGAAAAGAGTTACAGGTCAACCTGAAAGCAGCAGGAACAACAATTACACAGTGAACAATTATCAATAAACTGCACCACAATCATCTTGGTTTCTGCCTCACACAAAGCTCCTCTTCTAAAGAAGAACTATAGCAGTGTGCATCCAAATGTATTTAGACAAATCAGAACTCTTTGGGAACAATATACACTGGTCAAACAGAATATTAAAAAAAATATATAGAACTCTCTGGCATGTAATGTTTGAAGAAAGAAGGGTTGCATATATGATCCCTAAAACACCATACCCACAGTGAAGTATCATGATAACTGAAATTGAAACTGAAACTAGGAGCATCATGATACAGGACTGCTTCTCTTCAAACAGTACTGGGGCATAACACATCATAGAAGGAAATATGAATGGAGCAATGTGCTAGAAAACGTTAGAGGAGAATTTAATCTCATGGGTCAAGAAAATGAATCTAGGGAGAAGATGAACACTTCAACAAGACAAAAGACCCCAAACAAACATCCAAAATTACTCAAGAAGGCCTTACATGGCCTAAATAATCTCCTGACTTGAATTGCATTGCGAGTCCATCAAAGGGACCCAAAATTTAACCACAATTCTGCAAAAAGCTCATTACTTCTCACTTACTATAGACATCAGCTGTTTTTACCAACAGCTTTGTTTAAAAATATATTATATTTATATATATATATATATATATATATATATATATATATATAATATATTATAAATATATTATATATATATATATATATATATATATATATATATATATATATATATATATATAAAATATATATATATATATATATATATATATATATATATATATATATATATATACACACACACACACACACACACACACATATATATATATGTTGGTAACTTGTGGTGTCTGAAGACTTTTTTTTTACTATCAATTTTTTAACCCTTTCATAGTGTGCATACTTATAGACAGTTAGTTTAAGGCTCTTTATGTTTTAGGGAAATATAAGATGTACATCATTAATTACACAGATAGATGTTGACCTATGACATGACTTCCTGGTGCACCTCCTCCATTGCCCATAGGATTACCGCTCTTCCTTCAGCCTTGCCACCATGCAAAACACAACCAAAACCATACAGGCCTCTCCAGTGACTAAGGATGTAGCATACTGCACTGGTACCATTAATGCATGCTCAGTGCCACTGGTTCCATATGGCATAGGTCAGCTGCAGGGATCAACTCCAAATGACTTCAGAGCATTACTGTAAATGAACAAAAACTTCTGTAGCTCTAGAGAGAGAGTCAATTTGTATGTTTAGAAATGATATTTTGTGGCTTTTGTTTTTTTTTTTTTTTTTTTTTAAATTGTCCTCAACATTACATATTTTAACCTGAATGTTAAACATTTTGCACACTGGAAGATATTTAGTTATTTTTGTTATCTCAGGCATACTGTTTTAGCCTTTTTTAAAAATCTGATGGACAGTCCATTTACTTTTTATAATAGAAGTAATATTTAGATGGAATCATAATTCATACATCATGCAGCTTTTTGTATTAAAAAAAAAAGGAGGAAAAAAAAAAAAAGAGTATAAATAATTTAGACATAGAGTAATGAATGCGTTTTTTGTTCAAATTTATAAGCACAAAGTCAAAAGACGTGTAAATTTATATTAAATAACAAAGACAAACGTGTCCGAATATTTATTTCCCCTCACTGCACTTTGTAGATTTACAAGCCAGACATCTGTAGGCAGAGCGTCTGAGGCTGACACTAAGCACACTGTGACTCCCCACCCCTGATGATCAGCAGTAAAGGTATGTTAAGGAAAAGAAATCTGCTTCTTATCAGATCCAGAAATTTCTTTCAAGGCAAAAGATACATTCGTTAAAATGTGCACACTTGGCCTCCGAAAACCTGAACAACAGTCCCTGAGCAATCAGCAGAACAGATTAAACCCTGAAGATCTGTATACTGAATATAGGATGCACATGTGAAGCGGATTTCTAGTTAAACAGCAAGTGTTTGCCATGATGAGCCTGTCATAACTGCTGTGATCTGCTCTGTGATAATATCCTGACCTTTACACATCCATCTTCAGACCAGTTCAGATATAAATACTCCAGTAATGACGCCCCTGATTATCGGACAACATCCACAATACTTAATCTCTGTTTGAAGAGCATGGGCATTTCATACACGGTAAAATATATGTATATTATTATGCATATTTCACTTCTACATATACACGTTAAAGCGTGCATGGGGGGCTGGTACAGGGTTCACAGTGTACATATCTGTTCACTATCATTTAGGGAAACCTGGAACTTGTTCACTTTGTATGACATACCGTGTATGGTATTAACAAGCAGTTTATTATTGTATTGTAGCTATTTTTATTAGTTTGAAGGCTACCCTGGGATTGTAGAGGAATAACACAATAGTGCCTGATAAACAGCACTGTACAAATGTCCTAGACACCAGACATTTTAAAAACAGATTTGGTCTTAGTTATTTATTTTATTTATCTATCCTGTAATAGTATGTCAGTAGAAAAGAGCACGTTTTACAGTGCTATGCAGAGTACGGTCATTAGTTGAAGAAACAGTAAATAAGCCACTTTTCAGATTGAATTAAAAACATGAAGGTATTTGGAGAGACAGAAGCAAGTGGGAGCCTTCTGAAGAATTATATCAGGTTCTTCTTTTGATGCTATTGAATGTACCAGCTGCTTTCATTCGAACACTGAACTATAACTCTGTGTTATAATGAACATCCTGAGAGAGCTAATGCTGTTGAAAATATTAAAGAATACTTCAAATATTTAGAAACATTTCTACAAAAGCACCTTTCTGCATTTCTGCAAGACTTTTACACAGTTCTGTAGTTTAAAAAATATAAAGACAGCAATGTTTGGACATGACCTATGGATGCTGATATTTGACTTTTTTGTGGTGCAAAAGACACTTCTATCAATATCTTTCCAAACTTGTTGTTCCAGCTAAGCATGTGTCTGATAGAGTGGGTGTAGGTGTGTGTGCGTGTGAGAGAGAGAGAGAGATTGAGAGAGAGAGAGAGAAAGAGTGACATTTGAAAACGTTACACACCTCAGAGTCTGGGAATGCATAGTGTTCATCTAAACCACAGCTCAACCACTCTGCTCTCAACTGGTAGACAAGTAGGAGGACACATCAAATGTAAACACACCGTTAAAACAAACACTTTCGGGTCACAACGCCGACCACAGAAAGAGACAAATGTCACGCTGATCATGTTGTTTTTTTTTCAGGGTAATATTTATTGCAACCAATTAGCTCCTTACATTACTCCACTTCGGTTATCAGTGGTATCAAGGTTATCAGTGTTTCACATCCACTCATCTTATTTGCCATCTTGATGATCTGCTGCTCAAATATACATTTCCATGTATACAGTCAGGCATACAGTCAGGTCCATATGTATTTGGACAGTGACACAATTTTCAGAATTTTGCACCACCACAGTGGATTGGAAATGAAGCAAATCAAGATGTGATCGAAGTGTAGACTTTCAGCTTTAACAAAAACATTGCATTTACCTTTTAGAAATTACAGCCATTTTTGCAGACTCTCTCCATTTTCACAGGCTCAAAAGTAAATGGACATAAATATTAGGATTATTTGTAATAGTTTCACGGAAATCCTTTTGCAGTCAATGACTGCCTGAAATCTGGAACCCAAGGACATTACTAAATGCTGAGTTTCCTCCATTGAGATGCTTTGCCACGCCTTTACTGCAGCTGCCTTCAGTTTTGTCTTCAGTAAGTGAAAAGCATGCTCAACTGGGTTGAGGTCATTGGACATTTAAGAACATTTAATTTCTTTGCCTTAAGAAGCTCTTGAGTTGCTTTCACTGTATGTGTTGGGTCATTATCCATCTTTACTGTGCAAATTCAGTGCTTGGATTCAACTCCAGACCTTTTATCTCCTTTATCCATCCATCCATCCATCCATCCATCCATCTTCTACCGCTTACTCCTTCTTCAGGGTCACGGGTGAACCTGGAGCCTATCCCAGGGAGCATCGGGCACGAGGCGGGGTACACCCTGGACAGGGTGCCAGTCCATCGCACAGCCTTTTATCTCCTTTATTTGTCATGAAATAATGAGGCAACAGGCCATACCAATCAGTTGATTGTCCAATTACTTTTGAGCCTGTAAAAATGGAGGGATTCCTAAACAGTTAATGCAATATTTTTGCTAACCCCCTTGAGTTAAAGCTGAAAGTCTACACTTCAATCGCATCTTGATTTGCTTCATTTCAAGTCCATTGTTGTGGTGTACAGAGGCAGAATTACAAAAATTGTATCACTGTCCAAATAATTATAGACCTGATCTGACTATCTTTAGATATGTATAGACGGACATCAAAAAAAACAAAAAACAATTGCAGCATAGGGATCCAAAAGATGGATACCTGAGATGACCTGGTCCTCAGTTTTGTTAGGCAGCTGTGGCTGATCAGGTCTTTCTCTGGTGACCTGTACAAAAGAAACACACCAGTTAACATCAGCACCTTCACATTGCAGTAGTCATTATTATTATTATCATTGTAAACATCAGGAAGGGCTGGCATTGAGCTGTAGCACCTGTCTGCACTCATTTCCGTTTGTGCTATAGACATGGCTGTAATAACCGGGCTGAGTTTTCACAGCCATTGGTACTACTATCAAATGCCCAGTTTTCATTTTCTTTTTTTCCGTTTGCTTTTACTTTCTCCTCCTTATCAAATCGAGAATGGGCGCTCGCTTTGGTCCATCATTTTGTAGCCATAAAAAAAACAGACGTTCACTTCTGAAACAAATTACGAGCTATTCTAACGCATTTTAAATTGACTTACCCAGACTGTATTGCATGACACGAGGAGGAGTAGTCTTATCTATTCAGTGCACCTCGTAGTCACTATATGCACATCCTACTCACTACAAGTGTTATTTGCATGTTTCTTTGTGGCAATTAAATATGCGGCATTTAAATATGCAACAGATTTTCCACTACATACAGATTTCAAGCGCAAAAAACATGTCGTGTAGAAAGCCGTAATCCCACGTAAAAGTATTAGCTACACACTAAGCTTCAAACACTATTGCATTTAACCCACACATTCTTTAATTTGCATTATTCAGTTTTCTAGACTGAATAATGTCCCCCCCCAACACGTTTGTTCTCATTTGTGTGTTTAACCACATCTTTCTCTGCTGTTTCCCCTTTCTTACTAACTCATTAACACGAGATACATTTTCGGTTTATTGGCAACAATTTGTCTCAAAGCCCACATCCTGAAAGCACAACAAGATAAAAACACGTCCAATTTAACAGGAAAAGTATTTAGAAAGGCAAACATAAAATACAAACCATTATGCTTACAAGAATGCTTACAATAATAAATGCTTACAAGAATAATAGAAATGAGAATATGAATATGAGAAATGGGGTGGAAAAAGGTAAGAAAATATACAGCAGTCAGAGGACCTTTAGTTCAGTATTTGGTATGAAACTTGACACTGCAATAAAGTGCCCCTGATACATTAACACGGACAAAGACGGACAAATTTGTCTAACTGTACTTATTACGACTTTCTATTGACATAATTAGCTAATTAATGCTATGCCTACACATATATCTAACCCTAATCTCGTTAACCAAAAGGAAACAACTTTGTTCGTTCGTTTTGTTCATTAATTTTTTTTTTAACTAAAAGCTGCACGTGTGTGTGTGTGCGCGCACTTTTTCTCATAGAGGCCAGCCAAATGTCCCTGCAAGGTCAGAACTGAGACATTTGGTCCACACCAAATGAAACATCCACACACACGCACCCAAACCCCTCTCATTCGCCCATGACCATTCACATCTCATTCTGGGGTTATTAATATACAGACGACCGGTGTCTCTAGTCACTGCCACATTAGATTAAAGAGGTAATTTATGAAAAAGTTTGTGTGGTACACACACAGCACAGCTCTATCATTCTCAATAACATGCTATAATGAGCACAGTGATTATTTCTTATTCCTAATCTAAAATAAGTTAATCTCAGGTCAGATTAGAGGCTTAATATTTTAAAATGTTTCATTCTTTAACAACATAAAATAATAAGAAATATATATCATAATGAAATCGTCTTGTTCCACACAATCCTCTCACACACACACACCTGTTCTAGTGCATTTCGGGTTCATTAGGGTACAGTGTAAAATAGCATTGTTTCCCTTTCCTGTTTTTGATTGTGCCGGAGTTGCATATAATTACACAAGACCAACAGATTGAGAAACTGATAAACTCAGATTTTTTTTCTGGTGTGTTTAAAACCAGACAAATGCCTGGAATGGTGGGTGAAATGTGGCGAGATGACACAGCGCTAGTGTTTTCAGCCTCTTCTCTCCTACCCTCCATACTTCCTCTAGAGAACTCACAAAACATGTAAATGCTTACTGCTAAACAGTCTGATTGACGATCCATACAAAAGGCTTTGATAATGCTCAGGATTCTAGATTTCATTCTGGGGTTATTAATAAACAGGTGACCTTTGTCTGTAGTCACTCTGATTAGCTTAAAGAGAGAACAATTTATGAAAGTATAGGGCCATTAATCTGGTAATGTAATTATATATATATATATATATATATATATATATATATATATATATATATATATATATATATAAAATGTTTCAAATCAGTGTTGTAGACAAAAATATAATTGTGCCACCATATTAATTTCTTTCATTAGAAAACTACCATTTTATTTACAAATAATTTTTTTTTTTTTTTTTTTTTTTTTTTTTTTTTAAACGGACGACTCGGAGGGAGATATTCCGAAAAGCAGCCAATAAGTGTCCAGCATAGGTAGGAAAATGCCAAGAATACATTTCTGGAAATTCTAGACAAAAAGGGGGTCTACTTTGAAGATACTAAAATATTATTTTGATTTATTTGGGATTTTTTTTTTTTTTTAAATCACAATATAATTCCCATAGTTCCATTTGTGTTACTCCAGAGTTTTGATAACTTTATTATTATTCTAAAATGTGGGGAGGGAAATACAAGTAAAGAATGAGTGTGTCAAAACTTTTGACCGGTAGTGTGTATACACTATATATGTATATATAGTGTTTATTGATGATGTGACTGCTGATAGAAGTAGCAGGATGAATTCTGCAGTGTATAGAGCTATACTCTCTGCCCAGATTCAGTCAAATGCTGCAAAACCGATGCACAGAAATTAAACGTTCTTAAATGTCCAATGACCTCAACCCAACTGAGCATTTTTTCACTTACTGAAGACAAAACCAAAGGCAGAAAGACCCTCAAACAAAACAGCAACTGAAGGCACCTGCAGTAAAGGCCTGGCAAAGCATTTCAATGGAGGAAACTCTTTGATGCATTTGATGATGTCCATGGGTTCCAGATTTCAGGCAGACACTGACTGCAAAGAATTAAAAATAATCCTAAAATTTATGATAATGTTAGTTTGTCCAATTACTTATGAGCCTGTGAAAAGGGAGGGACTGACATTCCTGAACGGTTAATGCTATATTTTTTGTTAAACCCCTTGAATTAAAGCTGAAAGCTGGTTTAGGTGACAGACAATATATTTATTTTTTTAAAAAAAAGAAAAGAAAGAAACAGCGCTGGTGTGAGATTTGAACTTTTTGCAGCCAGGGGACTCCTTTAATTATAAAACAAATTCCTTACAACACATTCATATTGAACCTTCTCACATATTAGGCTCATTATTTAAATGTTTAAGATTCTATTTTGGCTATATATTAAATCTACAGAAGCCTTTCCACTAACAGAACACATTAGGTTACTGAGGGATCACTTGTTTGCTGTATGCTAGGACAATAAGAACGCACGATAAATGTGTTGAGGAACAGATGCAACTAAATCCCATAAACGTCTTCGTAGAAAACGCCAGTAGCTCACACTAATCGCCAGCTGTCTTCAGGCCTCATCAACACACGTTTTTACATGCTTTGTGTTTAATATTTATGCAGTGGTCAGGAGTTTAGCGACAAAATATGACCATCAAATCGACAGTATGACCCTTTGGTCACACAGTCATCGCACGTAGAGACGAACAAAAAAAATGATTACAAAAAGCTTTCTCCAGCCCACTTCAGGGTTTTTTTTTTGTTTTGTTTTGCTTTTTTTAAACAGACATTTGTCACAGACACAGAGCCGATGCTTCATGTGCTCATCCATTACTAACTAGCAAATGAGTTTGAAAAGCATATCCATTACTTTGAGTCAGCATCAGATCTCAGTGATTAGTAAACACCTCCCCCATGGTGGTAGATAGAAGCAGGTCAACGAAGGAAAACAATTTTTTTTCTATCTGTCTTAAAAGTGGGTGGAAGAGGTGTGATTTCTGGGTGTGAAAAGTACCAGAAACTAATTAATCAGTTACTTAAACTCTCTTAAAAAGAGAGAGAGAGAGAGAGAGAGAGAGAGAGAGAGAGAGAGAGAGAGAGAGATATGCACTGAATGAAACATACAAAAACTCTGGTAGACTATCAGGAAATGTGTAGAGATAAAGATTGATGTCATGTTACAAGTACAAATGAAATTTGCCACTATTACTGCTCAAGTTATTCAGAGAAACACAATACTCTTTCTTAATGACTAGGACTTTCTCTCACTACTGTGTACATTGCTGAACATCGCCGGCTGCTTCTGACTGACGATCAGACCGCAAAATCCCTCTTTAAAATCATCCTCACCTCTAAACATCACCAAGTTCAATTAAGTGCATTCTTGTATGGTGAGATTTATTTATTTTTTGTTTGTCTGTCTGCTCAGAGTTTGCGTAGTTGTTTGCGTAGATCTTACAGTGGGTTTACAACCGTGTCCCACTTAAAAGTCTCAAACGGACAACTGGTGACAGGGTTAAAAATTTAGCACCTTTGAATGGTAAACAACACAGCCTTAAACAGGAAGTGGGAGGCTAATATCTGTGTTCCAACTAAGAACAGCTCAAAGACACAGATGAACATTTTTTAAAGCTGTACAAGATCAATGCACAAACTCTGATTTCTTTTCCTTTTTAAAAAGAAATGCCTTTAAGTGATCAAATGTTCACAAAGAGAGATGTGTTGAATGGGGCAGATTACTTTATAACATGGACATCATACTGAGCAAGAGTATGATGTAATAACAATATTACAATAATTCAAGAAATTAGTACTCTTAGGTTTACCTGAATTGAGATCAGATGAGTTCTAGTTTTTACATGTGATTTGAACTCGATATGAGTGTATGAAATATTAAATTGTTTGGTAAAGTATAGACAGATATATTTTGAGTCATGTTTATTATTTCCCCCTCAACTACAGGCAAACTTGAACAACTTAAAACCAGGACAAATAAAAACTAATATAATATCAAACAGAGAGTAAAAGACAACTTACATGTCAAATTCACCAAGCAATCTACAACTAGTCCCTCATTCAAATCCGCGTGATAAATGACTATTAAATCATGTTAACATCTCTTAAAGAGGAGTCTATTGGAAAAAAAAAAAAAACCCCTGATTCACAAACTCATGGATCTGCCCACGCGTTCAACTTTATCAAGACCTGACACTGACAACACTTCTGTGTTATTTTTATAGTATATTTTATATATATATATATATATATATATATATATATATATATATATATATATATATAAAATATTATTATATGATATTATATATTAGATGTGTCATGATGTCAGGTATAAAATATCTCTCCAGGTATATATATTCATGCATCTTAACTTAATTTTATGTGTCTTGGTGTGCAAAAAATGGCAAAAAAAAAAAAAAAATGTATGGCCTGAAAAAACATTGCTTAGTCTCTCTCTCTCTCTCTCTCTCTCTCTCTCTCTCTCTCACACACACACACACACACACACACACACACACACACACTCTCACTTTGATGGGCATTTGTTAGCGCTGAAAAGGTTAAAGATTTTTCCTATGAAACTGAGTGGGTTGTGAAAGAACATGTTTGAGAGTCAAATTTCCCCTGAGTGTCTCTAATATCATCTAAACCATCAGTTTCAAAATGACTTCAGGATTTATTTATATAAAAACAACTACATGACACTTATCAATATATATGTAATTGAAAAAAAAAAATCAACAACAACAAAAAAACTAAACAAAAACACCAACCTAAATTAGCTTTGAAATTTCAAATACCAGTTCACATCCTCTTGAAGATTTGTTCCCAGTAACAATATTCAATTAAGTTCTCGGGTTGTTCTTACAAAGCTGATTAAATCTGAAATCGAAATGATATTAATTTGGTGGTCAACAAAATGATTTCGAATTTTATATTATAGTCTTGGAAGTACTTTTGAGTCTATTTAGTATACACATGTCTTTCATTTCTGAGTAAGCACCTTAAAAACAGAAAAAGAAATCTATTTTATTTCCTTGTCATGATATGAAATACACATACACACACACACACAGCTGCTGTTGGTTTTTTTTTTTTACATCTAAATTAGTCATTTGAAGGTGACAGAGCGTGCGCAGAGGTGTGTTTGAAGGCTCCGTGGTTAAGCGCAGAGAGAACGGCTGTGGCCAGCGCATTTGTTCTACTCGATCCTGCTTCATCAGGATCGAGAGAATAACAGTAGAGTCCTTTAAAACATTGCAACTGTAATTAGGTCTTCAACTGAAGCACAGACAATACAGCACTGCTGCATGATATAACCCACAGCAGGAGAGGAAATGCAACCAAACCCTCCTTTTTTGTCATTTCATTCTAAATGGTGATTTTCTAACAAATCTCGCTTGGTTTTCGTTACATCGGTGTCACACAATTTCACTCAATAATATATTAGGATCTGCTGCTGCGAAGGACTTCTTGTGCAGACATTACCTCATATTGTTGGGGAGCTTTTTCTGTTTTACCTTTACCCACAAAAGCAAAACAGAGGAGTAAAAAAGCGAATCATTGAAAGAATTTCAGCGCGATACGAAGCCGTCCAGGCGTTCGTACAATATGAGCGATTTTAATAATAAAAACGTAGAGTGAAATTCGGTGTTCTGTTTTTGACTGGCTGCTGATAACAAGTTACTCCTACACGCAGACGCAGTGACAATTAATACTGAAACTCTCACAGACAACAAAGATCAAATCTCCACGCATGGCATGTCATCTAATCTTACTCATAGCTTCATAAACCGTACAATTTAAGCACACATTTTTTAAATAGTCATGCCTAACCTAACTAGTAACAGTCGGTTAAAAAAAAAAGCTTCAGAGCTTCAGAACTGCATTACATTCTGTGCCTGGAAAAACAGCACTACTAAATTCTACCTCTGTTGTGAAATGAGGTCTGAACTGAGAAAATATGACATGCTAAGAATGAAGAAACCTTTACAGAAATGGCTCGTGTAAAACTGCATCAGAGTAACTACAAATATACAGCTTTGTATTGCTAGAATTAACTAGGAATTAGACAGATTAAGGGTTTCAACTAACAACAAAGTAAAAACTAAAACCAGTAACAACTAGAAACAAACTAAATGTCCATTTTGCACAGATATTAATTCTAGTTTGTTTTTTGTTTGTTTTGTTTTTTAAATGCTGGAGTGTTTTTGTGACTACCATTAACCTCTTACTGTTGTCTGTGCGCAAAGCAGCAAGCAGCACACAACCACAGGTGGGAGTACTGATACACTTTGTGAAATACAAAACACACACACAAACACACACACACACACACTCAGATATATGTAGACATACAGACCAAAAAAAAGGTTGAAAGTTGACTTTTGAAAAGCTCTCTTAAGTGAAAGATACATATCATACCATACAGACATATGTATGTTTCCTCCCCCACCCCTTTCTAAACAGCTGAACCAGAATGAACACCAACAACAGAACAGCACTCATAAATAGTCAATATGAGACATTTAAGGTCATTATTTAAGTGTATAAACTAACAGCACCGATCTTAAGGCAGCCGGTTGGGGGGGTTTTTTGCTGTTTTTTTAAATTGTGTTGGAAACATACGCCCACCTCGTGGCTTTTGAGAGTCGACTAATGTTAAGGCAGCATGGTCAAAACAAAATGAGAAGTTTGTGATAAGCAATTAGCCACTAAATAACAACAACAACAACAACAACTACTACTACTCAGTGATCTGTAATTACAACAGCAGAAAATTCACATCACTGTTAAATGAAGTGTCACTTGCAGAATCAAATTAAATCAATTTGTATTGTATAGTCATGTGCATGGAGTGAAGTGCATAAAGGTGTTAAGAGCCTTGTATTTCTGTTCTAGCAGTTGACAAATGCATTTTAATTAAGTATGTGTCATGGACCTGTTTTCATCTACAACTGCAAACTCAGTTAAAATACATTACATATAAAGGATGAAATCTAAGAATAAAATCAAACTAAAATAAACAAACATCTCATTTAAAAAACACTGCCACATGACAGTGCTCTACACATTACACACGACACTGCAACCTGCTAACAATAGCAAATCAAATGTGTGCAGGACAACAGACTGATTGGAAAAAGAAAAGAAAAAAAAATCTACATATATCGGTTTTGTTTTATGCCCATGCACGTTTCTAAATATGCTGCTATCCTGCAGAGGTTCGAAGAATGTTTGTCTTAACACAAAGATGGTGAACTTAAACATAAGCCAAATTACGCCCGAAAAACAAAACTGAGAAGGCTTGTGGTTTTCTGAAAAAAGAAAAAAAGGTCATGCATATTATTCAGGGCTGTGCAATATTTTGAGAAGGATTCGATATTTCTGTGGCATTTACACATCCTATGTTTTCTACTTGGCATCTCGGCATTCAAATTCAGCCCACGCTATCTCTTCCCTCTGACACACACGCACACACACCTTTTGCATTGCTCATCCTGAAACAGTATTTGAACTGTTCATATATTATCAGGCGATTGTCACTTAAAACTTTGTGTAAGTGATCTTGAAAACGCTTGCACATAAAAAAAAAAACCCCAACTACTTAAAAATAGAACTGCACTGGATAAGTAGACATGTCATTTCTTTTTAGATGGTGAAAAAGTCGGTACACACGGAAACCTGTACAGCGACCGGTTGAACTGCTGCAGCTGGGCAAGCAAAAGGTTAAAAGTCACAGCTGTTGACTAGGCCACGCTGCTCCAACAATCTCCAAAGTGAAATTACACAGAGCTGATTGAGACTCTAAAACGCACTTAAATGAATAAGACACTGTTCTGTCCTAAAAATACATTTGTGGCAAGAGATTTGAAAAAGCCAATGGTGACTGATGACTAATTTGAACTTACTTGCAAATAAATGGAACACATTAATAAATATTCAGACAGTAAATGTAGTGAGACAGCCCTGTAATTCTGCATTTCTCTCCCGAATTGTCTACCTTCCCGTTATTTTAACAATTCACACTGAGAAATTGTAAAAAGTTTATCGTTCCTGGAATTCAGTACATAAAATGTCACCCATCATTAAATGTCGCATGTCACCCACGGTCACAATCTACTATTACAAATGTGTGTTTAGGGACACAGGAAGCTTGGGAACCTTTTTTGTTTTTTTAACAAGAATGTGATGTTTCCATATCATGACATAAATAAGGTGCCTTGCTCAATTTCCACATTCAAAGCAGAACAACCAGCCATCGATGCTCTTTTAAATTCTGCACTATGGAGGTCCACTAGAGTTTCATTCTTCCTCAGCTATGTTTGACGATGCTCAGCTTTAAGAGATGTAATCTGCTCACATCGTCCTTATAATGTCACTCTCTTGTTTTCACTTGCAATTGCATCTGAATATCAGCTAGACCTGATATTACTTACCTGCTTTTACAGCCTACTTTACAACTAAAACAGACAATGTCAGGCCCAGTGATGAAATTATTTTGAAAATCTTCCATGTTTCAACTGCATATATGGCTCAAATTATGACTGTGTAAAAAAAATATACCAAAAATGTATCGGGAACACAACTGAAGACAAGATTTACTGAATGATACCAAATTATATCACTTCCATTATGAACTCTGCACTTTTTTTTTTTGACAAATAGTGACAATTATTTTTCCATTACAATGTGAATAAGTGCTTGATTCACCATCATCTTCCTGTTCACATGAGGTTATACACTAGGGCACAATTGTTATTTTCTATTCATTGCTACATACAGCTTCCCTTCACATGCTTGTTAGTCATACTGTCACCAAAGATTACAAGACAAGAAAAGAGATCAATTTAGAATTTCCTTTTTACTGTAACTTGACCAATTCCCACAATACAACAGTGTAAATAACACCACATCTTTTCGAGATTTCAAACTCTGTCTTATGTCAATGAATTAATCACTCATGCCTTGAGTACAGAGAACCTAAAAATACTTAACTATAATATAGCTTCAACAGACTTTGTTCTGAAGTCCATGGTATATATTTGAGAGGCATAATTACATAATTTTGAAGCTTTTTGAATTTTAGTGAAGTACAAAAATAAATGCTATATATACACACTATATGCACAGTTAGCTAGTAGCCTCAAATAAACTAGTGCAGGGAAAGACCATGTTTTATAAACCCTTTTACCCAAAGATATCTGATCGAATGGCTTCATTAGGTACTGCATGTTCTCATTCTCTCTCTCTCTCTCACACACACACTTCTGCTTGAATGCACAAATGACAACCAAACAAAAACAAGCACATATACAGGGTTTCCCAAAAGTCTCAATTGTAAAGGGAAATTAACACTTTTTAGCAGAATGTCTTGCCAAATTTTTCATACTTATATTTATACACACATTCCAGCCTTTAAGAATGCCTTCGACAGTAGAAGAATGTATTGAAATCATCCTTATGGCTGGATCAGGAAGCTGTCGCTTCTGTGATCGGGAAGCTGTGCACCATGGACTTTAACTGGAAACATAGCAAGCACATCACACACACACACGACACTGTTGCCAAACTGGGAGTCAAAATTGGGAGAGGGAATCATGTAGAGAATGTTTTGTAAATACAAGTACATTTTGCTAAAAAGTATTAACTTCCCCTATGTATGGAGACTTTTGGGACACCCTGTAGAATAGGATTATTCCACCGTATGATTACACTCAGACACAATGTAGCATCGAGAGGCCAGTCAAAAATCAAGTAACATAATAAATACCAATAGTTCTAATCTAACACAATCCAGGGATCCGCGATGCAGGCAACTTTAATCAAGCCATATTTTTAAAATGCAGAGCAAATCATTTCCACCAACTTCATTCACTTATTAGGAAAGCAGTAATCCCCATCGAGCACAAAAAGCTACTAGTGCTCCCGACTGAATCTTGCATGCTAGAGAAAGATAAGAGAGAGTGGAAACAATGCCTAAAACAGGTATTCATGCACAATTCTTTGAGTCCAGCTTGTAACATTAAGAGGACTCTCTCTTCAAACCGGGCCGGGGTTAGTTTAGATATAAACAAAGGAAAATATTCAACCTGTACACCACAAAACATCGATATGCTCTCATATCAAAGGCATAAAGATTAACATCTGACAAGCATTTGTAAATTATAGCCTACATTTTTATTTTCTCGTCACGTGATTTAACGCCTGTACACTCCCTGGTCTGTACAGTGAAAAGCTACATAATTTCCCGTCTAAATTTAATGTCTACTGTCAAACAATACAACAGCTTTTTCACAGAAAAGTCAGTCAAAGTGTATGCTTCCCAAGTGGACAAATACAAATGAGAATTTTGCATGAATGAATTTTGAAAAGACGTAACACAGACTACACTAACCCTCATATTACTGCCCTCACACCTATATCGGTGACGTCACAAAATAAATTGCATTCAAAATGTATTCATTTTATTTATAGTTTTAGAAGAGCATTAAGAAAGGAAAAAGGCAGAGCCAAAAATGAAAGCGATGTAGTTCAGGCATTTTGTCAGTCAGAATTCTGATGTGAATCAACAAAAGTGAGGCCAAGAGCCTCATACACACCTTTTTTCTATGTTAAATACACAAGGAAAAAAAATTGTGACTTGAATTGACACACAACCGCTATTTTGCTGTGTTTTATATATATATATATATATATAAAGTATGTGACCATTATACAGTAATAAGCTAGCAATGCTCTGTGCTATTATGGTATCTTAACCAAATTAAGATATCCCTGTTAATAACCCTGTAACCAAAGCATTTAAACTTTTAAACCTGACTCAAAACACTCATTTGAAAAAAATAATAATAATAGTGGAAATAATATATCATATATTATATTATATATGTTACATTTCCTCTATCTTATGTTAGCTCTCACATCAGTACACAGGCTTTTGTATGTGTGTGTTTCTGTAATTATTGTTTACATTAGTAATTACAGATGGAGATAAGATGTAAAGAGTATAGATGATTTTATAATCATTACATTTGCGTCGCTATGAAATCAAAAAGACACAACCCGGTACTCTCAAGTCTCAATCGACGCAATAAACCACGACAGTGTGCGTGTCGAAAAACTTCTTTAAACAACTTGACCTTTCTGTTTTCAGCGCCTGGAATTGACTGAAAGTAGTAACTTCGGGCGTGTGGGTTTAATGCAGACATTAAAACATGACTACGGCAATAAATTGTACAGGTAGACTAAATTTCGTTTCATGTCGAACAGTAAACACAGCCTTTTAGCTTAAACATGATGTACGCTATATTATCTTTCTTCATTCAACACAAATAGCCTGTTGATCTCGCCTGGCGTGGGCGGTTTTTAAACAGCACTCTCAGCAGGATTACTATTCATAAAAGAAATCATGGAAGTTACTAGAAACGGAAATGTGACCCTGGTTTAAGGCATGAGAAATGTCTTTCAAACGCATGAGGATTTCAAGAGAATATTATAAACAGCAGGTTAGTTAAACATCTGCGACGGAAAGCGAGTCAGCTTGATAATGCCGTCTTTGTGTCACACTAATGTGGTTGTTTTTATCCACCCTCACATGAAGTGAGCACCACAGTTTGCTGTATAATGTCAAATTAACCAGCACATTTAATGTGAACTGATTATACTGTTATACTAAAACGGATAAACTGCCAGCAGTGGTCCTTTCTCATGTACTACAAATGCTGATCACGAATACACATGAAGAGAATTTCACAGTGAAATAGCCGAAGACTCACATCTGAGTAATATTTCTCATATGTGGTCGAGTAATATTATTTTACTGTGGTATTAAGGCAATATTTAATAGCCCACATTATATACACATAAAAATGTACCACAGTAAAATTATATTAGTCGACCACATATATACACACACATACATTTGTGCACTTATGGTACAAAATGCCATTAAATATTGTCTCTGCATTAAAACTGATTAAACCTCTCAAACAGGTCTAGTTTACAGTGTGTGGCATCCATTCTCCATAACATATTTATTCATGTAGACTAAATAAATATTTATGGTCGAAATTCTAGCTAAATTATGCCACGTGTGATTACAATTCGTCATTAAATGTAAATACATTTTAGCTCATTTGCTAAACAATAAATGTTATAAAATGTGCTTTACACCTTCTACAGCAGCATATTTCTTATATCAGAACCTGAAATGTTGTATCTGCTTTGACTGACATTGCATCTGAAACTAAGTAATGATCTGTTTTGCTCATTTGAATTGTTTTGTAGGTATTTACAAGTGCTGTTCGTGTCACTTTATGCCTAATTAAAATGCTTGTTTTTTTTTTTTTTTTTTTTTTTTACAACTCTATAATGCTATATTCAGCACAATATTGTAATGTATTATAATAGCAAAAAGTGCTTGTGTAATCTGTTTTAATGCTGTCAAATGAGAGCCTATACAACCCCGGCTGTTTTAACATGGATTTTTAATAAGGGAATTAGAGTATATAAAATGAGCTTTATTCATCTCTTTTCGCATTTCAAAATTGCGTGACATCTTGTGTGTGTGGGGTGGGGGGGGGGGGGGGGGCGTAAACCACAAAACAAAACAAAAAACAAAAACACGCCGTGTCTGTTGTTTCACTGAACAAAACACTGTGTTCATTAGTTTAGAAACGCTGCCCCCCTCTGGTCAGATGAAGCATTGCCGCCTTTATGAGGAACACGTGAACGGAATACACACACGAAAACAAAACAGCGCTGAAACAGCACCTACTCTTGAACCGTTTCATAAAACAAAATTAGACATGAACGAATATTCAGTGTACATTTCTGGCAGGTCTAGCATTTCCATGTAATGAAAAAAAAGGCAGAATTAATTCTACACTACACAGTATGACAAGAGAGTCAAAATACAGAAAATAAACACTATATTATTGTTTAGTTCACAGCTGTACTGCATTGCAGTGTAAAGTAGGTTACTGAACATATAATGTACTCTGTTTTTGTGAGGAAGATGATTTGTGTTAAGCCTTTACTAACTCCTAACCGTTACTTCACTGGCCCTACTGTACAGATCCCATAGAATTGCTTTCCTCTCAGTTTAATTTAAGTATAATTTAAGTTGCTCTGAGCACTTTATATATCCAACAGCCAGGTACAAAACAACACAACAACAGAAAAACAAACACTATGTAAATTTAATCATATCAGAGGTAAAATGTAGGAATAAAATTGTTCAGGTAAGAATTTAGCTATCAGTAAGATTTGTGACAGCATACTGTAAGCAAGATTCATGCTGCTCTGTTTTTCTCTTAGTTGAAAATACTCTAACTTTTTTTTTTAATTTAAAATAAGACATTGCACATAATCAAAATATGTGAATAGGATAAAGAAAAATCAAAAATAGATTAGCATCAACGTTGGAAAAAGTACAAACACACACACACACACACAAACAAAAAGTACAATGTAATATGTTTGCATTTTAAAATGTGCCACAATAATGTAGGAGTTTCATATTCTCTTACAAACCTCTTGAGTTTAGTCAGATGTGGTCAAATATAAAAGCATCGGGTTTTTCATTGCTAGAAACAGATCGTCAGTAACTTTTAGACGTGACAATGCACAACAAAGTATCACCACAGAATTAAAAAGGGATGCATATTCGAACCAGAAATACCATAGTAATTAATAACTAAAGATCACTTATTTAAGGAAAAACAAACGGATCCACTGGTGGTTCAATCTCTAGTCACAAATTAGTGAAGTAAGTAACACCAGACTAATAATTAATTTAACAAATTCATTTACATATACAAGTATGTCACAGTGCATTATGGTACAAGATGCTTAGCAGGCAGGCAGCTAGTAGTCACTTAGTTGTTTGTTCCTGGAGAGATAAAAATCTCTGTTGAGCATGTCCCAGAAGGGGGAAAACAAAATGAAACAAGTAACTAAAATAAATACATTAGCTAAATCATGTAGCATTTACTGTGATACAAAAGTAGCAATCTGTATTAATTCTATTCAATAAAGAGAAACATTTATATGTAGACCAGATCATAAGTATAAATGAAAGAAAAAAAAACCTCTAATACAAAAGATTTTAGTCAGTATAATTTCTCAAAACAGAAATGTCAAAAGACACAAAATTGTGCATGTGTACTGAACATGAAAGCACTTATTAAAGGTGGCTGTCTTTATCAAGTTTATTCAGCACAACACCCAACACTTTCCTTTCAACTTATGAACCTCTACCAGCCAAATGCACACACAACCACCATGAGCAAGTATTATCAATAACAGTGTGTCAGATTAAACCGAGGACTAATTTCTCCAGCAGGTTTCTGTAATTCCATATATTGTTCATCAGGTTTTTTTTTTTATATACACTTGAGAATAATAAGCTTTTGTTTTTAGCATTTGCAGTTTGCAGTTGAGCTGACTCAAAGCACAACCCTCGTTTTGGGCCTTGACCACCCACACCCACGCAGTGCATCTGACTTGTGCGTCAGCAACCTTATTTGAACCTAGTGACTTCTTCAAGAAAATTTGCTGATTCTTACCAACATTAGAAAAGAAACTCGCAGAAATGACTATCAGCTTCACAAACAAGAATTTGTTTAGTTCACTGTGATCATAAATAAGACTGAAACCTGACTTAGATGATCAAACAGGCAATTTCTTAGTCATGTTATACCAGATCTGATACCGATACTGATCTTTACCTGTGACATTAACGTGACATTTCAAAATCCTTGCCTTATTTCATATTTACCAGAAATTTCACCCAGCAATACAATCAGGCAGTAAATTTTTGTTTCGGTCTGTTTAAACGAAATTACTGTAAACGGGGCCATGTAGTAGCTTATTTGCCACACTATATAATGTATAAAATAGAATTTATATAAAAAGGTACAATTTATTTATGATTGTATTTAGTACTTTACTGTTATTAAAAGTAATAGTATAAGGTTACAAAATTTTTACCTTACATCCATGGCAGTTCCACACAGAAATATATCTACATATAAAACTAAAGAAATCCGCATAGAAATAAAAAGTATCTATATATTATAGGCCTTTTAAATGATTTTGAATTCAAGTATATTAAACTTTAACAGAACTTTTGTTCATTTTATGTACTAGCTAGACTGTAACAAAATGTAAAAATAAATAAGTAAATATATATATATATATATATATATATATATATATATATATATATATATATATATATATATATATATATATATACACACACACACAGGCAGATAAAAAAAAAAATTGAACAGGCAGATTTACTTTTCATGTTGATCGATGCTTGTACACAGTACTGTCTGTTTATGGTGACACAAAATATTGGCATGTAATACATGATATAAATGCAAACTACCAAAAACAATATTTAGTGGTCAGTTATGGTTGCCATAAATGACGTGGTGCCTATGCAGCGGTCAGATACACTCAAAAAATGACGTGGTGCTGGAATAAAATGTAAAGTTCAGCAAACAAGTCAAATTATAAAAGAGGCTGGTGAAGCATAACTAAACTAAAAACAGCTAAAATATTTTTGATCTATTTAAACAGCGAATTGTTTCTGATCAAGAATATATTAGACTTGTAGCATGGATCTGCTACAGTATATTGGACACTGGATATAAAAGTATGTATCATTTCTTACCTTTTGCCACTAACTCCTCTGTCTGATAGTAATACATCAAACAATTTATACTCAGTATCTACTCTGAACTAACCATATTATAGCCCTGAGTGTTATGTCTAACAAATAAATCGCTAAAGAATCATTCAGACTGCATTCTAGATCAGTTTAAGTGAGTTATTAAGGGAGTTTTTTGCTGCTGGGTGCTGAGTCATCTGTGTCATGGCTGCCCACACACAGCCCCACGCAGCTTTGCTCAGTGCACCGTGAGCTCCCGGGCCAGCGGTTTGCACAAATGTCTCAAACCTTCCTCGTTTACAGTAAACGGTACCAGTGTGGGGTATTTGCTTCGGTGAAGGGGGTATTTGAACCGCGTCATGCTCACTGACATCAACGAGTCACTGAAATATACACAAGAAAACGTGTAGACTACAATATTACTCAGATCCTCTAGAATGTCTTTTTTGCCCTTCATTTTTACGTCTGTACAAAGTAGAATAGATGAAACGTGTCTGTGCTACTAGCTAAAACAGATTTGAAACTATGAATTGAAAGGAAGTAGATAGGCTGCCATTGCATGTAGTTCACCAAACCCAATCTCATGCAAGATATGCAAGAATCCTAGTAAGTCAGACAGATTTAGTTGGATTTTATGAGTTGCTTTAAAATAAATTATTTTATTTTTTAAAAACAAAAACAAAAAAGCATCCCTCAGATAACCTTGCCCCTATCCTAATATTTATTCTCTAGGAGGCTTGTGTGAATCCTTATGGATTTGCAATCATGAGGCCGTGTTGAGTTTACATGAGATCACACAGCCCTCCCCGTACGGCTAAAATCCTGAACTAAAGATAGACTGGAGGCGGGTTCTCCAGTTTTCCCACAATGAATAGAGGATGGATCAAAAGCCTCGCTGGGAAAACCGAGAGGTCAAGATGGGCTTCCTTTTTCGTCATAGACTCAGCAAAAATCATCTGCACAATAACTTTTCATTTGTGAAAAAAAATGCGTGTTTTTGCTATTATATCCAGGTTAATAACTGAATTAAATGACTAATAATGTAAGTAAAGTAGATGTAAAAGATTAAAAAATCAGTGTAAACTGTGCATTAAAACATTATATACATATAATCTAAAGAATCAGAATTGTGACTGTCCATTATTATGTCAATAACTACAAGTCATTGCAAGGGGTCACGGTGGAACTGGAGACTATCCCGGGAGCACTGGGTGGGAATACACCCTGGACTGGAAGCCAATCCACCTACCTGCATGTTTTTGGGAGGTGGGAGGAAACCCAAACAAACACGGGAAGAACATGCTAAACTCTGCACAGACAGTAACCCAAGCTCAGGACTGAACTCGAGACCCAGGAGCCGTGAAGCAGCAAAATTAACAACTGTGCCACCATGCCACGGACTGCAGAATATTTCTACTGAATTCATATTCATAATTATGTTCTGACCAACCTGAATTTAAAAAGCAACTCCTCACACATTGTCTAGGCATAAGCTGATGCCCTACAGTCGCAAACAAATTATGAAATAGTGGAATCTTGTGCATGTCATCTTAAAATAAATGCTAATACGCTTCCTATTCTTACGTACAATGCAAAATGGCACTGTTATTGTCCTAGTGCAAACTCCAAAATACTTTCAGCAGCAAAATCTTCGCACTGATTCATTCACCGATTCACTCACTGATTCACTCACTCACTCATCATTACTCTCCATTCAAATAGTATTGATCATGTACTGACTTACCATTCTGTTCTTCATTCTCCTAGAAGCCATAAAGGCACTACTGAACAAACCTCCTAAAGAAGCAACAGCTTGTTTCCTCCCCCACATTCACACACACCCATCTCAAAGGACCAGAGGGATCCAGATGAGTCAAAAAGCTAGAGTGGAAGGTTAACAGAATGGAACACACATAAGGCGCTGACACACCAAACCACGGCTTCCTCTCCCCCACATGCCTCTCATAACTCCACAGATGACTGGCCAAGTTCCCACAGAAGTGCAGGGGAGGCCTGTGCGGACCTCTAACACCAAAGGAACACGATCTAACCCCTGGCCAAGATGTGTGTGGGCATGTGACTGTGCTTTGTTAAAGAGAACGAACGAGTTAAAGTAAATCAAAAGTCTTAGAACACTTCCTCCACAAAATCCCAGACAACTAGGAACCCATTTTGGATTTGGATAATGGAGGGGGATATTGGCTTGTTTGTTTTAGAGGAAAGGTCTTAAAAAGGCACAGGCACCGGATATGACATAGCACTGCTTTTCAAGTTGGAGTTTGTGGAAGCATGAGGTCCATGGGAAAAATTAAGTTCCTCCTATGCAACCACTGCAAGCACGTACACTGTAGGTTTGATCTGATCTTTTACTTTTTGAGTCAAATCAGAGTGTTCCTCTTGTAAATCGCTACAACTTTAGGTGACTTTTTTGTTTCAAAAGGTAAGTGGTAAAATGGTAAATCATCTACACTTATAAAAAGTGCTTTTTTAACCTTAGCAGTTCTACAAAGTGCTTTACACTGGTTCTCATTCACCCATTCACACACCAATGGTAGCAGAGCTGCTATGCAAGGTGCATACTTGGGGTTCAGTGTCTTGCCCAAGGACACTTTGGCATATGGAGTCATGTGGGCCAACCCTACGATTAGTGGACAACCCGCTCTATCACCTGAGCCACAGCCACCCAAAGGTAGCACATCTACAAGATATACAGAAGGTGTAGTTGTTACTAGCGAGCTCGAGGTACATACAGTGCAAGTTTCCCTTAGGAATAGATTTGCCGCAGAGTTCCTGTGCATCTTCTCCCATTGTCTGCATGGGGTTCTCTGGCTTCCTCTCACGTCCCAAAATCCCACCAGTGGGTGGATGGGCTGTGTTGAATAGCTCCCTGGTGTGAATGAGTATGTGAATGAATGTGTGTGTACTTCTGTGTGTGCGCGCATGTCCATGGGACCCTGCTATGGGCTGGAGTCCCATTTTAAGGATGCATTCCTGCCTCATGCCCTATGTTCCCAGGAAAGCGAAAGTGGGCGAGTGAGTAGATTTGCCAGTGAATATCTCAGTAGTTATCCCGCTAGCTAGCTACGACTGTCGACTGGTACAATTTTACACACCATATCATTCATTCTCGAATACAGACGGAAAGGCATAAGACTTCACTGCTTCTACAGGTTCACTGATGACCATGGGCCTGTTTTTTTTTTTAAATGAATAATATCTAAGAAAGGTACTACTAGCAAGTCAAAAATAACAGGAGAGAAACACAATGACTAAAGTCATACTTTCAAGCACTGCTGGCATTTTAAAGCTGCAAAGGCAAAACCTACTGAACCATACGAACCGAATGACTCATGGGGCTACAGTTTCACTCTTATACCCTTGTGAATAATCTACAGCAGGGATCCCATCTTCTTAACTTTCAGTTTCACGAATACGACAACTTACATCATATGACATACCACGTGTTAAAAAAATACAAATTTTAATTTAAAAAATAATAAAAATGACCCCGGCCACTTTAACAGGAACACCTGTACCCATTTATCTTGTCGGTCAATCATTTGGCAGCAGTGCAATGCATAAAATCTTGCCTATACAGGACAAGAGCTTTAGTAAATGTTCACTTCAAACATTATAATGAGGGGAAAATGTGATCTCAATGACCTTCACTGCAAGCATGGTTGTTAGTGCCAGATTTGGTTTTACTATTTCAGAAATTGCTGGTCTTCTGGGATTTTCAATCACAAAAGTCTCTAGAGTTTACACAGAATGGTGCGGGGGGAAAAAAACATCGTGTGTGCGAAATAAGTCACATGTTTAGGTGACAGACAATGAAAAACCAGCACTGGTGTGAGATTGGAATTTTTTTGCAGCCAGAGACCCTTTTAATTGTAAAATAAATTCCTCAGAACACATTTTGTCAGTCTTGTTCGAGGCTATGGTAACTCAAACTGCCTCTCTTTCCACCTGTCATGAACAGAAAAGCATCTCAGAATGCACAACGTGCCAAACCTTGAGGCAGATGGGCTACAAAAACAGAAGACCACACAAGGTTCCATTCCAAGCCAAGAACAGGAATCTGAGGGTTTCCATGTGTACAGGCTCACCTAAACTGAGCAGTTGAAGACTGGAAAAAGAGCAGACAATGTACTCACAATCTTCTGCTGTCCAGTTGTGCTACTAAGGCACTTAATCAGCAAATAGTGCTGTCAAGTTTTTTTTTTTTTTTAGTGAACAGTAAACAGCAAATGATGACACGGAGAAACAAGTTGCATTTAAATCACAGATCAGATCTAAGACAATGCAGATACCATGAGCTAGTTGACATTTTTGGGAACATATCAGCACTCGGTATCCTTCCTGTATATTACCTGGTACTTCTCTGTCTTTCTAATCCTGTGGTGAGTGAGCTTATTCAACTTGCTCAAATTCAGTCTTGCTCGTATCAGTGGTCACATACAGTATGCCTGAATGGGTCTGGTATGCCTGAAATTGAAGTTATTTTCAAAGCCAGTGTTTGTGTCAAATTGTTACTGTGAGAACGTCAGGTAGTCACTCTCAGTCTATTAGTCAGATTTTTGTTAGTCAATTCACAGATGCCTAGAGATGCTCATTTTTCTGGCTCAGGACTTGGTCACGTGTTTCACATTTTTAAAGCTAGGCAGCCTTTCGTGGAAAATCTGAACATTTATTTAAAATAATACCCACAAACTGAGTATTACAAACAAACTGAAACAAACACAACTGATATATATATATATATATATATATATATATATATATATATATATATATATATATATATATATGAAAATCACATGCACACCATGGAAATTGATGGCTTTTTTGACATATTTGGACAAGCGAACATTTGATCATGTTTGAAACAGTGTCTATTAATAAAGTTGATATACTTGAACAAAACTACAAGGAAAATTAGCTTTTTCAATCATTTATTCAACAGAAATATCAATAGATGTGATATTCTTCTGTGGAAAAAGTAAGTACACCCTTGGCCTCAGAAGCTAGTATTGCCCCTTTTGCAGAAATAACTTCTTGTAGTTGTTTTGCATAATTGTCCACCAGGTTGCTGGAATTTTTGACCACTTTTCCATGCAATATTCTTTCAGTTGCAAGATGTTTAAGAGTTTTCTTGCATGTACTGCCCATTTCAAATCCCCCCACAAAATTACAATGGGATTCAAATCTGGCCTTTGACTAGGATATTCCATAACCCTCCATTTCTTCTTTTTGAGCCATTCCTTGGTCCACTTTCAATTCAACTTCAACTTTCAGACAGATGGCCTCACATTATCTTCAAGCACTCTTTGATAGGATGCAGAATTCATAGTTCAATCAATGAATGCGAGCTGTCCAGTCCCTGAGGCAGCAAAGCAACCCCAAACCATAACATTTCCAACACTGTGCTTCACAGTTGGTATGAGGTGCTTCTTCTGAAAAGCTGTCTTTGGTCTGCGCCAAACATGTCTGCTGTTACTATGGCCAAACAACTCTATTTTTGATTCGTTCTTCCAGAGCACATTATTCCAAAAGGCCTGGCCTTTGCCTATGCTCATTGGCAAACTGTAGTCTTGCAAAGGCTTTTTCCTGGAACGCCTCCCATGCAGGTCAAATTTGTGCAATCTCTTTCTGATTGTAGGAGCATGCACTTTGACACCACCAGTTGCAAGACATACGAGCAGATCCTGTGATGAAATTTTGGCGTCCTGAAGACTTCTTTTTGCACCAGATGGCCTGCTCTTGGGCTGAATTTGCTGGTACGGCCGGTCCTGGACAAATTGGCAGTTCTTTGAAATCTGCACCATTTGTAGATTATTTTCCTTACAGTGGAATGATGTATTTAAAATCATTTTTAGATCCCTTGCCAGACTCAGGCATCCACAACCTTTTTCTGAAGACCTTATAGAAATTTTTAGATCTTGGCATGATGACACCACACACCTCAATAGCAAAGGGAAGACCAGACATTAGATATGAGAGGGGTATAAATAAGACAGGTCCCACCTGCATTCTCTAAGCAGGTTCTAATCACTGGCACCCAATCTTGAACAGCTGATTCTAATTTTAGGGATTTGAAGGTGTGATGAATCTAGAGGTGTACTTACTTTTTCCATATGACTGATCTGTTTTTAGTTCATTTAAATTGCGAAAATTACTACAAATTGTCAGTTTTGTGTGTTATTATGTGGGTTTTTTAAATGTGTATTTAAGTATTTTTTGGATGCATTTATAAAAGCAATGATAATTAAACTACACTCCTAAATTAATAATAAAATCTCACTTTACACTGCAAGTGTGCAAATGACAAACTTGAATTACACTAAACCTTTTAAGCAATTCACATCAGTTTCCCCCACCCCTTGCAGATCATGGAGCATTTTGGATATAAAGATAAGTTTGTGCTCGCGCATCACTGTCGTACTTCTGTGCTACACAAGCTCCACTTTGTAAAGTTTACAGGTGACAGTGGCCTTCATGGCATTTAATATAAAATGCTCCACTGCCATAAAGGATTTGGAGGTCACGCACTTTTTTTCCGCTGTCACTTGACTATTATACCTCCGTCTGATGGTGACTGAGGTCATGTTGGGTACAAAAGGTAACGTTAACAAACAGTAAACTGAAGAAATTCATTTTTGTTGACTCTGGGTATTCTGCTAAAGCTAACGGTGTCACATTACGTGCGTTTGACGTCATGTGCCATCGACTAGGAAGCAGCTTATACTTCTGGTTAGTAAAAAAAACGTTAGTGTTCCATTTGAGATGATATTATCCTTGTAAAATTCATACTCTACTGTCTAGAGTGCATAGTGCATCATTTGGGACACAACTTTGCTCTGTACTCTCTGATGCGCGTTTTCGGAACAGAAGTATCGTAGAAGTAAACATGTCCCGTGCCACGCGCAGACCGACTAATCGATAACGAGATTTGTTGACAATGATTTTCATATTATCGATTAGTTGTTGCAGCTCTAAAATTTAGGAAGCAAAATGTGTTATTAAAATGGCATAATATACTATCCCTAGATATTTGAAGTGCCCACTTTCTCTTGACCCCATGTCCTTAAGCTTACGGGTGTTTTGAAATTGCCACACTAAGACTGTCACAGACTGATAATTCACATTTGCTGTGCGTCTTCTCTTTTTTTTTTTTTTTTTTTTTTTTTTTTTTTTAAACAAATCGTAAGTCATTAGCTTTACAATGCCTTTGCTTTAACTGATGTATATCAGGTTAGTACCTTTGCTCAGCATAGATGTCTTTAAAGAGTAGACCAAACTTCATTTGCATTGATCACTGCCTTGCACATTAGACATAAAATTACAAAACACTATGTTTAAAGGCAGGGAATAGTGTGTGACCAGAAATTGCAGTTGTTGTCATCAATTGTATTCTTGTGCTTGCATTATTTTGCTAGATGTTGTAATACTGATGTTTTTTTTTCCCCGCTAAACGGATGTTCTGATTGTTGCTCAAGGTGACGTCAATTCCCATGACTATGCGCAATATTTTTCATGTGACCTTTATAATTCAAGATACATGTGGAGCTTGTGTTTTGGTTTAACTGTAATTTTGCATTGTTTTTAAGCCTGGTGAGAGTTTGAATGCAAGTTTACTTATTGTTTTGTTCTTGTGTTTTGGCAATTACTTACTACAGTAAAACCTAAGAATGTTATGATTCTTATCTGCTCAATAAAACAGAGTTAACGTCGTATAAGATCCATGACATGTTATAATTATATGAGTAATGATAACTGATGGAGTGTCAGTCTAGGAGTTGCAAGTTTATTGTGTCATGTCTCACTCACTCACTCTGTTTCAGTAACCGCTTTATCCTGGTCAGGGTCACGGTGGATCCAGAGCCTGTCCCGACTACACTGGGCATGAGTCTGGAACACACCCTGGGATTCCAGTCCAACACAGGGTTGTGTCATTAGGGTTTAATTCTGACCTACACTCAGTCTAATGACAGAATAATAAAGAGATGGTTAATATACAGGTCTGCTGCAGTCTGTGCGCTTCTGGGGTTTCCTCTGGGTACTCCTCCCCCAGTCCAAAGACATGCATTGTAGGCTGACTGGGATCTCCAAATTGGCCTGTGATGCGTTAGCCCCTACATCCAGGGTGTCCCCTGCCTTGGGGCCAATAGCGTTTTGTATGAATAGGTTTACAGTCGAGTGACTCTGTAAATAAAAAATGGCTTTCCTGTTCCTATGTAAAATGGTCCATTATCAGATGTTGAAACTGTTTTGACATCTGAAATTGCATCATTGACAGATGATGGATAACCATCCTATTGTTCACCAAGCACACACACGCACCCGCACACTTAGAGAGTGAAGTAGCTCACATTAAAGGCCATGATGACAAAACTCCAATGGCACAGTCTAAGCCATTTAAGACCCAGAAACGGGCCACCTTTTCATGTCATGGATGGGATTGCAGAAGATCCCCATCTTCTCATCACTCGTCTGACACCAGCTGCCGAAAACACTCGCACAGCAGAGATCTACAGGCAAACCCTATGGCCTACTGACTCACTACATACGTTAGTGATTTATGGCTGTAGTAGAGGATAAAGAGACTACAACTGGGAAAATGTGGAAACTAAAATGTAGTTTAAATATTGGTGGATACATGAAGTGCTTTTTTTTTTTTTTTAAACCATGCTAAGACAGTAGCCTTCTTGACTCAGAGCTTTGACCCATCATCCACCGTTTCCAAATCCTCCACACATTTTAGGGTTGACTCTTTAGGACACTTGAAAGTAATCTAGAAGCTCTGATAGCAGTGGACATATGGGAAAAAAGACCTAATTTGCACCTTTAAATAAAGCGATGTGAAGCAGTATGATACTGCATGTCCACCAGAGAGTTGTGGTAGTTTTTGGTGGCTGGAACCACCCACACGGTGGACGATTTTTTTTTTTGCATGGAAAATTCCATTTAACAATACCATCCACATGACATATGCACGTCAAAACGTACTACATGTTTCTATTCTCAAAACAGGGAAATCGCATTTGAGGCAAGTGTGACAGTCAACACACACACACACACACACACAGCAGGGTACCTTACTCCTCCTCCTTCTACTAAACCCTGTGAGAAAGAAGTGCAGGTGTTTTCTCACTGAACTAGTCTCCTTGGAGAAACGACACACACAAAAACACTGATCAATATTCTCCCATTACACACATCCTCCGGGGAGTGAGAAACCCTAGAGGGGCTCATCATGAGTTCCACTCAGCACCTCACACACACAAAATTTCTCTCCGCTACAGAGCACCTCTAAGGACTATCAATATTCATTAAATGCCACTACAATGACTTTTACTTTTTCCCACATAGAAGTCACAGGGAAGTGTCATCCTCATAGGGCACATTGATCACTAAGTCCAGGGTTCAATTGCTGGAGGCTATTAGGACGGAATGACTAAGCAGGTTTACAGGAGCTTAAGAAACAACTTTTGTAACTGCATGAGTGATGACAGAATGATTGGACAAAGTAAATACGAAACACTGTTGTGAAGACACATGTTCAGAACTAGATCTCTGTGCCTTGAAAGGCAGGTTAACTCATCTTTTCACAGGTTTCTCCTGCTGTGACTAATCAAAGGCGTTTTATTTGTTAGAATGACATAGCAAAAATAGATTAATGATATAATTAAGCTTAAGGAAAACCAAATACTTTATGTTTTTCCCTGCTGGACACACAGTTGATGTTAACAAGTTGGTAAAATTCTGAGAAACCTGCAAACCGCCAGCTTTAAAATTTTACATGTTTGGCTCTGTGTCAGATAATCTAATCACAATATTAGTACACGCACTGAGCACTTTTTTAGGATCACCTGTATACCCACTCTTTCATCTAATCAGCCAATCATGTGACAGCAGTGCTGTACATAAAATCATGCAGATACAGGCCAGCAGCTTCAGGTAATGCTCACATCAACCATCAGAATGGAGAAAAATGTGATCTCAGCGATTTTGACTGTGGCATGGTTGTTGGTGCCAGGGGGGCTGGTTTGAGTATTTCTATAATTGCTGATCTCCTGGGATTTTCATGCGCAACAGTCTCTAGAGATTACTCAGAATGGTGCACTAAGGAAAAAACATCAGTGAGCAGTAGTTCTGTGGAAGGAAACGCCTTGTTGATGAGAAGTTCAGTGGAGAATGGCCAGACTGGTTCGAGCTGACTGAAAGGATACAGAAACCCAGATAACCACTCTGTACAGTTTTGGCGAGTAGAAAAGAATCTCAAAATGCACAACACGTCGAATCTTGAGGTGGATGGGCTACAACAGCAGAAGACCATGTCGGGTTCTATTTCTGTCTGAGGATGAAGTGGGCATTGGATCACCAATACTGGACAGTCAATTTCTACTGAGGTACACAGATGGTAGGGTCAAAATTTGGTGCCAACCGCATGAATTCATGGACCCAACCTGCCTTGTCAACAGTCCAGGCTGGTGTAAGTGGTTTGATGGTGTGGGGAATGTTTTCTTTGCACACTTTTGGCCTAGTAATACCAATCAAATATCGCTTAAATGCCACAGCCTTTTTGAGTATTGTTGCTGACCATGTGCATCTCTTCACAGCCACAATTTAACCATCTACTAATGGCTACATCCAGCATGTCTCAAAGCAACAGTTGCCTCAACATGGACCAGAATCTCAAAGGAATGTTTCCATCTTGTAGAATCCATTCCACAAAGAACTGAGGCTGTTGTGAGAGCAAAGGCAAGCCCTACACAGTATTAGTATAGTTCCTAATAAAGTGCTCAGTGAGTGTATGTCCTAATATTCACAGTAATTTTGAAAATGAGGCAACATATAAAAGATGGCACTTTTATCAATTAGGTTGGTCAGGCAGTGGTCTTTCATTTTATTTAGCCAGGACCTGTTTTGGGAAACATGTTTTCTCAAATTGTCAGCTGTAGTCCAAAGGCATTTATTTGAACCATAAAATGCCATTTGTTAGGCTGCTTCTTATTTTGTGTATTCTGCTAATAATTTGCCTTTCTCATTATCATTAAATACATTTCATTATGGTACGACATACCATGAGCCAGTTTAGAATTCACACGTCTTAATAAAAGCGCTATTTAAAGTTACAAAAGCTAGACCTATAAACCCCTATTGTTTATATTGTGTTGGCGTCGTGTATGCTGCCACCTTGTGGAAAAAACTACAAAGACAGTACAGCAACTTGTAACTTTAACCCACTAGACATCAGAGTCTAAATTTGGACATGAACAGCACAAAGTTGAAGTCTTACGCCATTTCCTGCAATATGAAGTTACCTTACAGAGGTTTGTACTGTAGTTTCTCTATACATTAAAAATAAATAAATTGAAAATAGGATATTTCACATCATCAAAACATGAGTGTTTACAGCTGTCCGTAAACAACAGAGCATGGTGCAGTTAAAATAGGAGAGAAAAAAAAGTCACTTCATGACTCTTAAGAACTCATCTTTAACTCAGATTAATTAGTAGTTTCTATGGCAATGCCTACAACCCAATAACTGATACACCAACAGCAATTAGCTAAACAACAATTTAGCAGCTTATATTGGTTTGTTTTAAGATAAAAAAACTCTATGTGAAAAAAATTGCTCAATTCATTCAGTTTTAATAGTATGTGCGCTGTCACAAGTATTTTTTTTTTAAATCTACACACCAAAAATTACTAAGGTTCAATGATGTGTCAAATTGAACACTATAGTTTTGTCCCTAGTAAGCTCATGGAAATCACCAAGCAGTATCACCACAGGAAGACCCAGTCACTTTAAAACCCAAAATGACAAATATAAGCTGGTTTGCTCCTAATTTGTGTCCACAGTGTAATGTAATTACTGCTCTATTGCGGCAGCCTTTCATCAACATGTAAACAGCAGCGCCATCTGGTGGCTGAGTCCCTTCCATAGCCATTTTAATGCAAACAGTGGACAATGTCCCACACTAAATTTCTGGCGGTTTTAATACCATATCTCCCTGGTGTGAATAGTGAACTACATCTCACTAAGTGGACACACATCTCCTTTTATCGTTAGGTGTTTAGTAGGAAATGAATACGGATACTGCGGTCAAACTGGACTTCGCATTTCTAACGCCAACAGCGTGCAAATAAAGCCTCTGAAATGGTTTGCATATACGTACATAGAACCTATTAATAAAGCACACACACGTCATCACTTAAAATGTTAGGTCATATTGTACTTTGAAGTGTTTTATGACGCGTCTCGGGCGTTAAGCCGTTCATTAGTAAACAACCATCCTCAGTATGTGTAGGACTACCACTGCGTGCAAATGCCAGACCAAATTTAATTAAAGTTTTATTTGCTCTATATTGACAGCAATAACAAAAGGGCTGTGATCCACAAACTAACCTAACCTGTCAGATAGCGTTTTAATTATGCCCAGAGCACTCAGTGTTCACTATAGAGTAACAGGCTAGTCATTAAACCTGGGGTTTTCAAACGATTTGTATGCAAGGACCCCATTTTGTTAGCAGCACAGATCAGTTTTATTCAAATAAGCACATTAGGAATATTTTTTTTTATTGGAGCCATTGCTTTTTCCCCCCAGTAACACATTTTGTAACATACAGCAGGCCTATTAACATTCTGTTTCATTCTATATTCATATAACATGCTATAAAAGTATTAAAATTGAGTCAAGCTGATATTGTTTATAGTAGATTTTATATCACTGAGGTTTAGCTTATGAAATCATCAACTTCATAAAAGAAAGACACTGAATGCCTGCCATAATCTAACCTGATTCAATTAAAGCAATGTGGTCTATTCAATTAGGTTTTCATTACAATTAGTAATAACTACAACGACTAAAACAGTATACTGGCAGTTGGTAGTAGTTTATCATTCTCATCGTCATCACATCCTAAAAAATATGTTATAAAACTGCGGACCCCAATTTACGAACCACATTATTTGATAGCAGGAGCTAAAACGCTGCTCCTGCAGTTCCCTAAATGTCCACCAGATGTCGATGTCCACCAAAACCTAAACTACAGTAAATCTTTACTACAGCACATGCTGTATGTTTAAAATACATGAACACTTATTTCTAGTATTTATTTATTTATTTTTACTTAAACAGACAGCAAGAAAAAGGGGATTACTTTAATGTTATTGTACAACACGTCAAGAAGGCAACTTGATGTAAAACATCATCTGACAGAGAAAAAAAAATCCAAGTTGGTCTGATCAGCTAGCAGCTGCTAAAACCCAAGCTGGCAGACCAGTTTGGCCTGTATTTGGTTAAATTATGTGATTACATTAACTTTAAAATATATGGTTTCATTCTGAGTACAGACACTAAGTATAAGCAACCTGTCTCTATTTTTTTAGCTTCCCTATTAACAACTTGACTAAATTGTTTGAAATGTATTACCTCATTACCTGTAACTAGACTACTGGTGTGATATTTACTTGAAATAACTTGTCTATGATGTTGACTCCATAGTGGTCAATTATAAACTTAATTAAAGCTGCAAGCAGCGATGAACGGGCCCTTGCACCAGGGTGCACGTTGGGGCTGCTCTTCCAGGGGAATGCCATTCCATTTTTTAGCACTTTTTGGCACTTGCATGTTGTTAGGAGTGTATTACAATGTAAAACATGCAATTTCCTGTTGGCAGCAGGTGGTGCTATGACTATAACTAAATATTGGCATGTAGATGTCTTCAGGCCAGGACTCTTATAAAACATGTTGCCAGTAGGTGGCGCTATGGCTATAACTGAATATTGGCACATAGATGTCTTCAGGTCAGGATTCGTATCAAATATGTAAAGTGTAGTGCAGATTGAACACTATGTCTGAGTTAGTGTAAAACATGTCAGTTCATGTTGCCAACAGGTGTTGCTGTGAATATAACTGAATATTGGCATGTAGATGTCCTCAGGCCAGGATTCATATCAAATATGTGACATTTGGTACAGATTGAACATTGTATGCTTGAGTTATAACAACTTCCTTTTCAATAATGGTAAAATCACGCTTTAGCACTTAGCTAAGTGTTGCTAGCATGTTTCGAATTTGCTGGCATATTATTTATATGTTGCTAGGAATACATCAGCATAAAACATATCACTTCCTGTTGACAGTAGGTGGTGCTATGACTATAAGTGAATATTGTCATGTAGATGTCTTCAGTCCAGGACTCTTATCAAACTTGTGAAGTTTGGAGCAGAATGGACATTGTATGTTTGAATTGTAACAACTCCCTTTTTCATGGCGAAACATCGAAATTTGAGAGACCGCCACGCCCACGCCATGCAACGAAAACTCAAAAGCTTTGCAACTTATCATTGCCAAGCTGTTTAGATTAGACTGACCAAATATGACATCAATCTCTAGGAGGAATTTGTTAAACTACAAGGCCTGGAAATTGCAAAATCTGAGCAAAAATGTAACAGAAAAATCAAAATGGCTGTCTTCCTGTTCAGTTGAGTGCATGGGTTCAAGAGACTTTTTTGTATGTGTTGGCATGTCACACATGTTTACCGAATTTCGTACATGTACGTGAAACGTAGCGCAAGGCACACCTTGAAATTTTGTAGGTGGCGCTATCGAGCCATTTTGCCACACTCAATTCTAAAACCTGTTTCAGATGTACATTTCCGCCAGGTCTGGCGATAATCTTCCAATAATAACAATAATAATAATAATAATAATAATAATAATAATAAACAGAGCAGATCCAATAAGGCTTCACACCAGTGGTACTCGGGCTTTAATTAAGAGTCCATCAGCACAGAGCATCTGGCCAGAGTGCTGCACCAGAAGCTCAGTAATTTCAAAACCATGCAAAAGAGAACAATAGACAGACATTTCACAGACGCAACTTTGTGTCACTATTTCCTCTTCTGAAGCAGCCACTGAGAGAATTTACTGGAAACGAGAGTCAACAAACTGACACACAGCCCATGTTCACACCTATAAGCATAATATTTACTCGCATTGTATATGCTTATACAACAAACTTATTTATTATTTATGCTTATTATATATTATTTATGATGTGTTCTAGTTCCAGTCAAAATTTTAAACCAGCACAAACATGGCCACCTGTCTTCAAAGGGCACAAAAAAAACCTACACTTTTATATTAGCCAATCATTAGCTATGTCATGCTTCTACATCATGTATATAGCTTCTTCTTTTTTTTTTTGGAGGGGGTCCAATAGCTAGATCATCTTGCGTGTTACTCCTGTTCTTTCTGTTTGAACAATATGGGACATTTACACGTGTTTATCACCTGCCCCGTTGAGGTGGCGCTGGAAATTACCCTCTAATTCATAGATTCATGAATGTAGCGCGCGCACCGCTCCACTCAAACCACATGAATGGAGACCAGAGGAAGTCCCACGACACTGATACAACTGCTAAAAACAAACTTCAGAAGAAACTGACGATATGACACGCAAATCCTAGGCTGCCAGATGTTGAGATATTTCTAAATATGGTGCGTTTCGCCACGGCGCTGATGTGGTGACGTTAAAACCGCTCTTTTCTGCGTTACACGCCACGAGGCGCTTCTTTTTCTACCCGGATACAGTGGCGCGCGTGCTGTCAAAGCACACCCACTGATCACGCCCCCTCCATCCCGGCCACGCCCCTATCCATCTGTCGGCTGGGTGACGCAGAGAAATGAAACGTACGTGACTCAACACAGAAACTACGCAGCGGATCCCCGCTTATTGCACACGCAGGGCATTATTAACAACGGCTTTTTAAACACGGGTTCTATAGAAGTTAGAGGACGCTGCGAGTCAAACCCATGCAGATATATGAATTAAATCCAGCACACGCTCTAATAAATAATACCAGCACGACTGACTTCATGTATAGTTGCTTAAACGTCGTTTGCATTTCCTCTGCAGTTGTATCTTTTTGAAATAGAAGGAAGAGGAAGTTAGATACACTCTCCTGCTTTACCGCACAGTTCCTCTTATCATCGCCCAATGAGAATAAACTGACCTAACTCGGCAGTTCTCTTCATTATGATACAGGCTTAATCAAAAGAAAATGTGTCGGCTACAACAATCATAATGCGTAGTTCAAACTGCAGCAGATAATACTCAGGATAATATGTGAGTGTCTGTGCGTGGACTTAAATATACTTGCTTAATGTCTGAGAAGTTTGGCACATGTGCAAACCTGTCTGCAAGATGTACCATGTAAATGATAGAACAGGACAGTCTAATTCGGAGAAGAAAAACAAAACTGAGCTTGGATTAAAAAGATTTGTAAAAAAAATCCAAAATTAAAATGCTGAAAGTTATCATGTTTTTAAAAAAATGCACCATATATTTGTTTTGTTTTGTTCTTTCCTCCCACAGACAGGACAGTATGAGTTTAGTGTACAAATACTTTTTAACTTACCGATTATTCTAGTGGAGGAGTACTGAGCCCTCGGACTGTGACCGTGTAACTTCGGTTAAAATGACTAACTTGAGACTTTTACGTATGAGCTTTTGCACAAAACTGCGAATAAATAAACTAAGAAGCTTCGTCTTCCTCGTTGTTTGAGTTTGAATTAGTCTGTCTTTCCCCCCTCAGCTCGTCGTGGACTTGACTCATTCATGGAGTGGAGCCTGCGTTGAGTCTGTCCGGCGCCGCTGGCCACGCCCACTTCTATCCAGAGCGTCAGACTCGCCGCAGATTCAAATCTTCCTGCTTGTGTGAATGAAGTTTATCCCGTAAAGCGGTTAACGCCTCGATAACTCTCTAAACAACACGCCCTGTCAATATTACTACTTCTACGTAAAGTTAAAAATAAATAAATAAATAAATAATAATAAAAAAAGGACGCTAGCTGCTGGGAAAAGGGCCAAAAGCGGATACTTTAATAGGGGCTCGCGCTGCCCTTGTAACCAAATGAGTGTTTAGAGGAAACACATGCAGCTGCACACTGGTTTTTTGGGCGGTTCTGGTTTTGGCAAAAGGAAAGTAGAGGGGGAAAAACGCTGAAAATGCAGCTCGGTTGAAATATTATGTCTGATTTTTCCATGGGACGTTTAGGATGGTGAGGTGTGAGAAAAAGAATTGGGGCGTGTGTAGGAGTTTGCCTTGAAAAAGCCTGTTCACACACGCTCAGAGAGAGAGAAAGAGAAAGAGAGCAGAAAGGAGGGCGTGAAAAGCTGAGCAAATTCACATCAACTGAACATAACTACAGTCATTCAGTCAGTTCAAATGAACCCTGACTTCCTTTATCTGAAATATATATCTACTGTTAGTCAGTTCAAATGAACCCTGACTTCCTTTATCTAAAATATATATCTACTGTTGATGTGTCTGTGGAATTGAAACACGTGTGTGTGAGAACACTTAAAAGTTCCCAGCAAGCCAAATACCCTAAATACTGTAACACCAAGTGTGAGAAGGTTTCTATTTCCAGGTTACTGACCTTTTACACAGTATGCTCATTCACATTCCAGACATCCTTTGGCTGCCTCACACTAATTTCCTCCTTTACTAGACTGATAATTACACCAAGTAGAGCATTAATCAAAAGCCCTGTTCTCTCCAGCAACATGGATATGGGTGGGTATGAGGTTTTGCAAATCCAAGTTTCATCAGAAATTTGAGAATGCATATAAAGTGATGTTCTTTTGGGTTATTTCTTTTTTGCCACATCAGGAAACCAGGCTGAAGCTGCATCAGAAATATGGTTGGTTTGTTTTTTTAAGATATGGATAGTCCATAGATTATCTTTTTTATTATTATTATTATTCTAGCACTGCCATGAGCTTAAGGAAAAGCACTCACCAGACATTTAGAGATTTAAACGTGCACCAATTCTGCTTAGTTGTGCTGAAATCTAAAAACAGCATGCTACAGAACATGCTTCTTAAATACAGCATGCCAGTGGTTACACGCTTCTTGCAGTATGACAAGTTGCTGGAGTAGCTTTGCTCAATTTGAGTAACTCCAAGCAGACACTAATTAGCTCTCAGACACATTTCACATTACTACACATGCGCCTGCTTTCTGTCAGCTATAGAAAATAAGAGTAACTAATGGCAGTGCCTTGTCATGATACTGACGAGTGTCGGGTTTAAGATATAAAGATACTTTCTAAATAGAGGCACAAGATTAATGCCCAGTCATTCTCTTAGTGTTGGTACACCACTTGCTGTCATACAGGAAGCACTGCTCTGATAGTTTCTATGCTTTTATCAGTGGTGTGCTGACAATGCAAAGACCCAAACTTCGCAGAGTTATTGAAGAACGAATGAAAATGCAGTTCTCCTAAAGTTCTTACACAAACACAAAAAATGAAATGTAGCAAGATTATCTAAAATAGATTTGCGCAAGAACAGAACTTTCAGTTCATCTTATAGTAGAGTAAAAACTGCAGACACAACAGCCAGATATCAGTATTCAAAGCACAGTGGGGCGAGCACTATTTTAAACTGAGAAATGTAGCAATGCAAATAGTGTGGAATGTGAGTGGGTGTGTTTGGCAATGTGCTTCCAGGCTGGGAAATGTTTTTCATTTGCAGAGGAATGCTCTTGTTCGTTTGCTCAGGAATAACACTTGTTTTGTCAGTCATGGCAAATATTGAAAGAAAAAAAAAACTCCACTGCATCATAAACAAAAAAGTTGTTTAACAGAGAAAGTGTGAACCATTGAAAACATTTACTGACACCATTATCACAGGCACAAACATGGATACAAATTATTTACATAACTGCAATACTGCAGCGGACAACCTTGAGCCTAAGGACCTACTAATTAACCCAGGCCTTACAATGAAACCTGGGCCGGCTTTTACACCTTCCAGAAAGGATTTCCTGTTAGTTGGGTGTTGGAGTCTCCCTAGGAAAACATTCGGTCTTCCCTAGGAAGACATTTGTAATTGTAAGGGAGCATATTAGGTTCATAACCTCTGGGGCTCAGAGGGAAAGTGCTGCGATATAGCAGAGCAACCATCATGTAAGAGCAAAGGACTGAGATGCAGCAGGCCTCGAACAGGAACACCCAACTGACTGAACTTCAACAGCAGCTCAGGGAAAGAGGCACACCCTGAAGAAGAGAAAACAAACAGATCAATATATGAGAACATACAAGTCAGAGACATGATAGAGGGATCACCTCCCTTTTCTGGAAATGGGCTAAAATAATTAGTGGGTTGCGTCAACACTGCAAATTCAATAAAACCAAGACAAGCACATACTGCTGTAAACTCAGTGGAGTAATCAGAACTCTCTCACATTCACACGTTACATTTTTATCCCTTACGCAAACAGATATAGATATGACCAGAATCAATATCTTTTTACCCCCAAGGTCTGTTGTGGCCATCTTCCTGAAGCTAGGAATTGAGTGGTAGACCAAGAAGCAGGCTAGAATGCTGCTGTCTGAATCATCACTGGTCGGCAGCCTGCTAATGTACTCCTGTAGCACATGTCTGTTGTCTGTGTATGAAAGATCAAAGGTCAGAGAAAAGGAGAGTTTTCAAGATACTGCTGATTCAAAATACGCCTGCTTCCATTCGTACCAGATGTTGTTTCTAAGAAAGACAGTTCTTAAGCACTTCACACTTGCTAAGAACTGTTATTACACTGCTAGAAAATGACGTCGGTGGTATTTGCAGGCATCTGAGCTTTCAGTTTCTTTTATACGCAGGCAAAAAGGTTTTCACATGGAATTTACACTATGTGCACAAGAACATTTCCTTTTTGTGGCACTGGAAGCTGTAAACAAATGCAACAAGTGCCAAGCATATTATTACTATTACAAAATCCATACTTTAGCTGGCCATTAGTTTGTTTCCATAAAATTAAGGACTAAATATTCAGTGTGAATTTACAAGGAAAGAAGAGGTAGAGTGCTCTAGTTTATGCCTATTTAAATACACAATGGTGCTAAAAGCTACTGCCTACGAACCACCAAGCAGGTGTAATCATGTGTCCTTAAAATACTGAAAAGGCCAACTTCCCCTTCAAGAATCAAAGATCCTGAAACTAGGGAGTATGAATGAGTACGAGTAGAAGTGCATGTTTTATGGGTTGTTTATTTTTAATCAGTATTTTACTGACAGCAGTATCAAAATGAGTAACCTAATTCATATTGATCAATCAATACGGCATCATACAACATGTTATTTAGCTACATTTATAATTCTCCAGACACACACGAGAGTCTTCATTCACTACGATTACAAGACATGTAATTTACCAGGTTAGCTACTTGATTTTAAATTAAGTGCATAAGATAGCTACAGGAGTTGGATTGAGTAAATTCGCAAGTGGAGAAGCGCAGTGTTTGTTTCTTTTCAGAAAAATGTTTCTGTACATTTTCACAATCCCTCGTCGTCAATGATCCATAGTGGCTGATCGCCAAGAACAATATGCTAACAGTAACAGCTGTTATTTTCTTGCTAGCCAGAGTTTGTTTCAGCATTGGTTACTGCTGTGTGCTGCACGCAATGAGTGTTATGTTTATGATGGCTTAATTCCTTCAAGTGGTATTTTCACAGAGCACAGTTTGCAGTCTGCTTTGCTTTGCTTGCCATCATTAATACTGAAATACATCCAGATCATCTGCATTTTGTGTCATCTGTCCGTCAGTGCGACAGCGTACACTAGGCTTATGTCACATAGTATCAATTGGGTTTTTTTTTTCTTACAAGTATGTGTATGAGTAAACGTGTATGAGCATCAGACTGATATCAGTATTGGTATATATGCATCCTTTCTCGAAACCGTTCAGTGTGGCCTTTTCTTACCAACGAGCCAGCGGTCTAGGGCCTGGTCCGCCGAGCTCTTCATGACGGGTAGGAACTCAGAACTTAGCAGCAGACCACGGCTTTGCCTGCGTGTGTCCCGCAGTCTCTGCTGTAATATTCCGCTCTCACAGAGCTCCAGCACGAGCTTCATCTGCCACAGGGAGAACGTCTCACTCAGCTCACCCTGCTCCAAAGCCTTCACAACCTTAAAAGGTCACACCGACACACACAGTGTTGTGTTATAGTCGAAATGAACAGTTGTAAATTGTCACAAAAAATGGGCGAAAAAAAAAAAAAATTTTAAGTGTATTGCAACCAAATCAAAAAGTGACTACAACTTTCTGTTCTTCTTGCACAACAAAATACAATGCTATGGTTAGTGAGTGCAATTCAAGTATTACAATTATACATCTCAAGCCACAAAAGATTAGTCAATTCATTAATTTCAGTTGTCACTGGAAGAAAGAGACTAACAAGCACACACTGCAACCGAGTGTCATTATATTAATTTGGTCTATTAATAAGCCAGTCCTAAGTTTCATTAGAGTTCTTGTGTCATTCGCGTAAACAGACCTATGCATCAAAGGTGTCCAATCTTCTCCAGAAAGGGCCAGTGTGGGTGCAGGTTTTCATTCCAATCAAGCAGAAGCCACCACACCCGAGTCTATTGAAAGCCAGGATCAACTAATTAAACAGCTGGAATTAGGTGTGGCTCGTGCTTGACTGGAATGAAAACCTGCACCCACGTCGGCCCTTTGCAGATAAGATTGGACACCTCTGCTATAAATCATCAGACTAATTGTACATTTTTATATGTCCCTAAAAATAAAACACCTGGGCCAAGACTATTGAGGTTTCATTGATAACTGTACATTCATCAGATTATAAAGAGTTTTATTTAAAATTTTACAACATTTAAAATAAAAAACATTTCCTCTTTAACAACTGTCTATGGATGTCTCAAAGACATCTCAGCAAAACCCAAAAGGTTAAACTGTGGAACATTTGTGAGGTGTTGACACTCGCCAGCAAAATGAGTAGTTACTGAGTCTCTGTACGCCTCACTTACTAGACGCCTGTCAGTCTGGAAGTCGCCTTCATCTTGATAAGGCTTTGTTTCTTCATGCGGAGAGTTAGGTGTTTAGGTATAAGCAGTGTCACTTGCCGTTTTTTTTGGTGTTGGAAGAAGACAAACAGTGAATTTGCTCCAGTGTTTGTGCTCCCCAACAGCACTGTGTAAGCAAAATAATGCAGTGATCGATTTTAACGGAAAATGTGGTTTGAAGGAGAACCCTCAACTTCCTAGTTCAGTAAACACTATTATGTTATGAAAAATAAATTACTTGATCAATAGAGATATGGGTGGGCAGCATCTCCGGATTTTCCTGGGTCACACATTCGTATAGTATAGCTGAGAATAAGGCCACGGTCTCCTGTTTCTGTGGAACAGAAACCCAAGTGAAATAAACAAACAGTGAGAAACACATGAATAATAAGAGGAAAACCACAATAAGAAGAAACAAATACTTCCTGACCTCATGTGTATGAGGATGGGTGGAGCAAAGTTAGAAAGCCTTTACAAAGTCATATAGTTAATTAGAATAACCAAGTAGAGAATTATGGTCAGCTAATATTTTTGATGCAAACACATTTTCACAACGCTGCTTTCCGGCCGAGCTGAACCGTTCCACTCTACAGTATATAGTTCAAAGTAGGTGCAATACAGCAGCACACCAAAGCCTTGTTTTTACCCACAGCTGTAATCCATGTTTTGGCTGTACACCATTATTTTTCACTCAACTCACATTCTTCATGTTTTCAGAGGCTTCACAGAAATACTTAGCAAAGGAAACCAAGGCAGCGTCTGACGTGAACGTCGAAATGGCTTCAGGCTGCAGGGAATAGATGAAAAGAGAGAGGAGAGACAGTGACAAAGTAAAAAGGTCATGCAACCAAACACATGCCCAATCCAACAGAAATGTTCATTTGAAATAAATCTTAGTTACTCTTTTAATAACCTCTTTTTTTATGTAACCCACTAGTGTATTATTTAAGTCTTGCCTCCAAACTCATCAGCCCTTGTGCGAGAATCTATGATGTTCCGTAACTTCAGTTCATGGATGAAGAAAATTACACTACTACTACAAATGTTTTCCCAACATAAAGCATATGTTAAAGTTTACATTAGACAGGTAAACTGAGCCTGTTTGTTGTTGCGCTGCACAGCTTAGCTAGCGATTCCTGATCAAGAATGGAAATTTAGCCAGTTAGAATATATATACGCTTTTAAACAGGGAATTTGCTAACTCTGTTGATAACATGTAACTTCACATTGGGACTTGTCCATTAAAATTATGATGAGCTATTTCATAGCTACATGCTGGAGTACAAACAGTAAACAGCCTTTGTGTGCGTTTGTGTACACACATATCCTTATCAGTACAAAACATAGGGTCTAAATAGCTTTCCAATCCTTTCCAAATGGAAAGGAATTTCTACATGGGATGGAATTAACCACATTTTCCATTTTATTGTAACTGGAATGTTTGGTTTGGGACAAAAAAAAAAAAAAAAACTAAAATGTTGCACAATATGCACTGTCAACATTTTTATTTCAAATTTCATTTAGGAACCTGGGTTGGACCGTAAAAATAAAAAAAAATTAACAAAAATATCCCCACACTTTATATTTGTAAATCCTCATGGCTTCAAAAAATATATAAATTAATAAAATAATAATAACTGGATTAAGTGGACCTAAAACTTCAGTAGCTATTTATATGTTTCAGTCAAACGAGTGTATGGTCTATGCCTTGCTCTGCATTTTTTTTCATCAGTGTAGAAGACTTATAAATTGTGGTAGTAATTTGATTAATGTTAAAATGATCAGGAATGTGTTTCAGAGGTACCAGGTAAACCAAAACAGGTCATCTAAACAGTGTTTAATTACAATATGCCTCAGGGCATGTTTGGTATCATTTCTGTCCATATTTCATAGTGAACGATGTGGTGACATCATAAATATCATATAGGTTTAGGAAACAACATTTACAATATATGTTGCAATATGTGCTCTTTCTTCACACACACACACACAGTTTACATAGCAGACAGTTTTCCCTGACCCGTTCTCAGGTATGTAATCCGCATACAGTTCCGTAGGGTGAGCTAATTTGTTAGCTGGGGTCTATCCTGCCATAAAACCCATTGTTTCAGTCCCATCTGATATCTTGGTCACTTACATTTCAAAGAAGCTCAGGGGTATAAAAAAAAGAAAAAAGAAGGAGTGCATGCTTAGTATAACTTGTAACATCGAGGAAGGGGCTTATAACAACAGAGGCTGCCTTTTTGCCATTAACGCTTTATCATCACGCATCCTATGTCCGTGACTCAGATCAACCTTCTTTTCACTCACATTTGTCTCTATTTCCTGTATATCCTTCATTTGTGTTTGTTTAATAAAGTCATTTGTTATTGTTCTCTCTAAATATTCAGCGGTTCTTCCGTAAGAAAAGTATGCTGCATTAGAAGTGCATGACTGTATTTATATGGTTATAATTTCCTAAGCTAAAGTTGTAGTATGTTAGACACATTAAAATCGACCTCTGATAAATGAATATAAACGGTTACTACTTACAAGTTTAAATGGAACCTCTGACAAGTAAATAGCAAAGGCCTAGGCTTGCACGTCGATATAAACCTCTGAGCAAAAAATAATTGTTCATTATAGGCTATATAAAAGCCTCTGACCTAGGAACGTCTCTTTGTAATGAAAGTTTAGCATGAAACTGCTTTAGACTAAATATAAAATCACAACACTGAGGTATTATACTTCCAGCACTAACTAGAAGATTATCCTTTGGAGTCAGCTAATTAATTAAATGGAGTCAGATACATAAATCATAAATTAAAACACGCATTCATTCACGCGTTTGAGAGCAGTGGACTAAGTAATAAACCCTTTATATTTTAGCCCTACATCAGCCACACAGACAGACCTTGAATGTGCGCACTTCTGGGTTTCTGTTGTTGACGCTAGGAGCCAGCAGACTTTTCCAACCCCGAGGATCATCCTTATAGGGCAGCTGTCCAGCACGCAGCTTCACATAAAGAACTCCGTCTCTGGAAAGGATGGACCTGGAGCAGAAAACACACGGCTCGAGGGACTGCGGTTATATTCAAACACTAGACGTCAAGCATCGTACGATACGGCACGCTGTGTAGACTTACTGCAGATGCTGAGTTCCTTTTGTCAGATCGATGTTTAGTTCCCAGTATCTTGGACCCTTCACTTTAATCTGTACACACACAGGTTTCACTTGTTTTTAATATAGGCGTAACAAAATCTAAACTGGTGTTATAATACAAATTTTAGTCGTTAGACAATTAGACCAAAAGCTTTTTCTCAAGATTTTCGACCTGTGGTTGAGTTAGTCTGATTTAGACTGGGGATGTAGACTGCAGTAGTGGTGTAATTTCACTAAGGCGCATTTTGTGCCGTTTTGCAAAAGATTCACCCAGACAGGGCTTACGTTTCATCACACCCTCAGAAGACTGGACTTAGCCTTCTCAAACAGATCACACATAACAGGTTCAAGTGAAACGTGATGAACAAACAAACAAACATTTCAATACAATGATATAATACTAACCTAAACACCACACTGACCAAAACATTAGAAACAAAAACCTTCTACTAATCAAGCTGTTCAATCATCTACAACCCCAATTCCACACTGTGTGAAATGTAAATAAAACCAGAATGCAATGATTTGCAAATCTTATAAACCCATATGTTATTCACAATAGAACATAGAAAACATACCAAATGTTGAAACTGAGGAAATGTAAGAAAATAAAATAAAGGTAATTTTGAAATGTCATGGCTGCGACACGTCTTAAAAAAGGGGGGGGGGGGGGGACAAAAGGCTGCAAAAGTTACTAAAAAGAAACAGCTGGAGGAACATTTTGCAACTAATTAGGTTAATTGGCAACAGGTCAGTAACATGATTGAGTACAAAAAGAGTATCTTGGAGAGGCAGAGTCTCTCAGAAGTAAAGATGGGATGGAATCTAGGTGGAAGCATATGTTGCTCTAAAACCTGTATATACCTTTCAGCATTTATTTACAGCATCCCAACTTTTTTGGAATTGGGGTTGTAGTTAGCCATTTGATGACTCATTTACTAGTCAATCATTTTTCTTTGACTAGTCAATTAGGCATTTGTTTTACTGTAGTCCTTTTGGCTGTTACCTGTTTCAGTAGATGAAGTTCAGGGAGCATAGTGGGAGCCATCAATTCCACAGTTGTCTCCTCATACCACTGTGTTTCCTATTAAAACACACAATTTTATGTTTGAAAATCAGTACACACACAGTACACGTCACAGACTTGCTCATCCACACAACAACTGTGTGTAATCAGGCACAGAGGTGGGAGGGGGTCTCAGTAATTGTAGTTAACAGTGTGTTTCCAATCTTCAGATGCTATAAGGTCATTTAAAAGTCAACCCCACCAAACAAGTTAGACAGAAGTGCCAGGAACTTGCAGTCTGATGCATTACCATGACCATGTTTACTCACTACAGAAGTAAATTCTCTTTAGTGTTACTAATTCAACAGTTATGTCAACATTTATAGTTGGCTGCTTCACTGAAAAAAAGCAGTATGTACACATGCAGTACCTTGTAGGTGACATCAAGCAGGGCGTAGCAGGGTTTCAGAGTGTCCACGTCTACAGGAACAAGCAACCGAGGCTCAGCTGCAAGCACACAGAGGTGACGCAGGGCCTGGAGATGATACCTGAGGAGTCAAAAAATCCAACACACGCACACACACACACACACAAACACCTTTGTTTGAATCGCTGACCATTCCCCATGAAAGAAGCCAGCAAAGACAACACAAAGCGGTCCAAGATGCAATCATATTAAAACTATTCTGAGTACAAACACAATAATATTTTTAATTATGAACATAGCAATAGCGCTAAATTCAGCAGAACAACGAGAGAAGGGAGACTGTAGTGTATTTACCTATTATCGGTGCTATGAGCAGGGAAGTGAGGATAAAGAGCACAGAGAAGGGCAGCAATGGCGGAGTTGGAGGTGCTGAGTGTGTACCTGTGAACAAAGCCGCACGATGCATTATTGTTCCACACAGCCATTGTTTAACGAGTGATCCGAGTTGTGTTTTAAAAGCAATTTGAGCCCTTTGAATGGCTTTCAGTTAAAAATAACAGCTGCACCGATGAATGTGCTTGAGCAATTTCAGGAGGGAAAAGAGGCTCTTGTGGTACGTTAGTCCCAGTTAGTGCTGACATTCTCTCTCTCCCTTCGAAACCCTTACACAATTGCAACATTCACAGGCAACAGTTTATATACACCTGCATCAATCTGGCAGTGTGTACTACCCTTGCCAAAAATTATGGTATCACCACACTTAAAGGATGCTCACCCAGCCTTTTTTTTTTTTTTTTAAATTTCATTGCAAATAAACAAATCACAGATATGACACAAAATATTTGTTTAACAGCTGAACATTCCGGCTTCATGGAACATACATCAAACAAATTTAATTAAATCGTTTTTATTAATGGCATATTTTTTTCCAAATCTATTTGGAATAGATTTCTATTACATTTTCTATTTTCAAGGCGTATTGCTTTGAGTTTTCTATCCTGACGTTTGCCATCTTCCTTGGTCGACCCGATATGTTTTCCTTTTATAACCTTCCCATTTTGTTTATACTTGCGTCAAATTTTAGACACAGCAGACTGGGAACAACCAGAATCTTTTGCCAGACATTTGCTTTATAATCCTTTCCATTGTTTCAATTGACATCTCCCTGGTTGGTGCCATGTTTCCTTTCAATTAGCCAAGTCCAACAGCTTGTTAAGGTCTGTAAGAACTCTCTTTTAACTGCAGACTAACTAGCATTTTTAGTTTTGGTATTTGTTATTTGTAGAAATGCAAATTACAAGGTGATTCCATATTTTATTTCCCCTCTACTTGATCTGGAATAAAATATGCCATTGATTAAAATAATTTCATTTTAATTTCAAGTTGTTTGAGACATGTTTCATGAAGCCAGAATGTTTAGCTATTAAACAAAAACTGTTCTGTGTCATATCTCTGATTTGTTTATTTGCCACAAAGTAAAAAAGCCAGGTGAACACCCTCTAAGTGTGGTGATTCCATAATTTTTGCCAGGGGTTGTAATATGCTTTTGTTTGATTTGTTCATTGCAAACAGCTGTCTGTAAATTTTGACAACAAGCCTGATTTGCAATGGGGGTTGAATAATTTTGATTGCAACTGTAATGTACATAATGCCCTCATCATGTGATTATCAACACAGGAAAGTTGTATTTATGAGTATTTTTGTACAACTCAAAGGGCCCGGTGTTATGGCTGCAAGATGCACTGACCTGCCTCCTCCAAGAAAGAGTAATCCCAAGGCCATGTGGTGAGACATATGGAATCCGTAGTTCATCTCACCAAAAGTACGCTTGTGCAGAAAACGGCAGAGCTGAAGCACCTTTAGGTTCCCTGAGCCAGCCATAACCATGGAAGTAGCCAGAAGCACCATGCTCAGACATGTCTGCAAGTTATACTGCCCCGACTGTCAGACACATGCCAGAAAAAACAGAGATCAGACAATACATCATTAAGTGACTGAACTGATTTGATTTCTCCTTCTTCGAAATACAACTTACAACTGTGGCTGTAGACGTGGTGCTAGTGAGAGACTTCATGAAGTTTCGAGCAAACTTATACTGTGGGGGGGAAAAATCAGTGGACAATTACTTATCTAATAATGAGAACAGCAAGAAATACTAAGAAGTATGTTGTAACTGACTGAAGGCATTTTAACGGAAACTCCAGTGTCGTGTGGTTCCCCTTACCAGGCAGTCAAAAGCATCAGAATTTGCAGATCCAGCAAATCTAAAGCCCACAGCCATGCAGGCCCCAGCAATGATATAATCATGAGCTTGTCTGAGTAGAGGAACATGTGGCTTTAGAACAAATGCTTAAATTCAGGCATGTAATTGTAACTGAAGCCCAAAACTGGAAATAGTCATTTTATACCAAATGCAAAAAAAATAAAAAATAAAAAAAAATTTTAAAAAACCAAACACGACCATAATGGACCTCTTAAAATTGCTGAAAGATATACTACAATCAAGACCAAAAAAAAAAACAAAAAAACAACCACACATGAACTTACACCAAAGTTTCCATGTTCAGATCCTCAGATACAAGTGCTTCCTCCTGCAGTCCAATGTTCTCTTGGATTATCTACCGACAAACACGTTTCAGTTAAATATTAGAGTACAGTACTATCTTCTAGCTCAATATTTAAAAACCCATGCCAAGATCTTCCTCAAGGCACAAGGGTCAAATGGAACAAAAGGATCTTGATCTAGACTGTACTTAAAGGTACTCTCAACTGCTGATGACCTTCCAAAGTCTCATTATGGGAGATCTGAGACTCTAAACGTCTACCTGCAGTTTAAAATACAGGCGCATCATGCTTTAAAATTTGATTTAGTAGTCGATCAGGTATGGTTTACCAAATAAGTAAAGTGCAATGGCACACTGAGAAAACCCTTCACGGATTCCAATTTTTGAATTCCTGAACTGTAACATGTGCCTTTTTTGCATACATCTTAACCAAGTGTAAGAATTTAAGAAGTTTTAGCATTTTTTACAATCTGTTTATCCCAAAAAGTGAAAACAGAGGGAAAAATTGAGATATTTAAAGATTACATTTCAACTGCACTAAGACACCCTGTCTACCTCTACATTTATAATCTAATATACATATGGAAAACATCATTACCGCCAAATTATGAAGATTTATCAGTGTTCAACAAGAAACACTGATTACCATTTTAATTATTATCACTCGCAGCATTTAAACATAAGCCTCGTCATCATTTCTTCACTGTTTGCACATACATCATAGGAAAATAATTGCTGATTCCTTCAGTCACTTTTGTCTGTTGGTTAAATTTCTTGTTATTAATCCAAATAAATGATCGAAACATGAGCAAGGCACTCTTAGCCAAGTAAGGTGTTAAACATCTTTACACAGACTGACTTCATTTTACTGCTGTGTTTGTCAAAATGGCTCCTTTTTGACATCGTTGCAGTCAGACACCAAGGGAAGATTAGAAAGTAGCTTATATAAAAACAGACATCATTTTGGTGTGTGTATGTGTGTGTGTATCTGTATATATATATATATATATATATATAAAATATATATATATACACTTCTGTTCCAAAAACACGCACTGGAGAGTAAATACTAAAGTTGTGTCCTAAATGACATCCTATACACTTACACCATGCACCACCATCTAGTGAAGTGTTTCTCAACCGGGGGGGGGGGGGGGGGGGGGTTCAGTGGTGTAATTGCAGGGGATCCGTAGGAAAGGTAAAAATTTTATATTATATATATATTATATATATATATATACACACATACATACACACACATACATATACACACATACATATACACACACAAAAAAGTGAAGCAGTGTATACTTTCCAGATGCACTGTGTGTGTGTGTATATATATGTATATATGTATGTATATGTGTGTGTGCATATATACATATACACATATATATATATATATATATACACACATACATACATACATACATACATATATATATATATATATATACACACATATACACACACACACACACACACATACACACACACACACACACAGAGTGCATCCAGAAAGTATTCACAGCGCTTCACTTTTTCCACATTTTATGTTATGTTACAGCCTTATTCCAAAATGGATTAAATTCATTATTTTCCTCAAAATTCTACAAACAATACCCCATAATGAGAACGTGAAAGAGGTTTGTTTGAAATCTTTGCAAATTTATTAAAAATAAAGAACAAAAAAAGCACATGTACATAAGTATTCACAGCCTTTGCCATGACACTCAAAATTGAGCTCAGGTGCATCCTGTTTCCAGTGATCATCCTTGAGATGTTTCTACAACTTGATTGGAGTCCACCTGTGGTAAATTCAGTTGATTGGACATGATTTGGAAAGGCACACACCTGTCTATATAAGGTCCCACACTTAACAATGCATGTCAGAGCACAAACCAAGCCATGAAGTCCAAGGAATTGTCTGAAGACCTCCGAGACAGGATTGTATCGAGGCACAGATCTAGGGAAGGGTACAGAAACATTTCTGCAGCATTGACGGTCCCAATGAGCACAGTGACCTCCATCATCCGTAAATGGAAGAAGTTTGGAACCACCAGGATTCTTCCTAGAGCTGGCCGCCCGGCCAAACTGAGTGGTCGGGGGACAAAGGCCTAAGTCAGGGAGGTGACCAAAAACCCGATGGTCACTCTGACAGAGCTCCAGCGTGCCTCTGTGGAGAGAGGAGAACCTTCCAGAAGAACAACCATCTCTGCAGCACTCCACCACTCAGGCCTGAATGGTAGAGTGGCCAGACGGAAGCCACTCCTCAGTAAAAGGCACACGACAGCCCGCCTGGAGTTTGCCAAAAGACACCTGAAGGACTTTCAGACCATGAGAAACAAAAAGACTGAACTCTTTGGCCTGAATGGCAAGTGTCATGTCTGGAGGAAACCAGGCACCACTCATCACCTGGCCAATACCATCCTTACAGTGAAGCATGGTGGTGGAAACATCATGCTGTAGGGATGTTTTTCAGCGGCAGGAACTGGGAGACTAGTCAGGATCGAGGGAAAGATGAATGCAGCAATGTACAGAGACATCCTTGATGAAAACCTGCTCCAGAGCACTCTGGACCTCAGACTGGGGCGAAGGTTCATCTTCCAACAGGACAACGACCCTAAGCACACAGCCAAGATAACAAAGGAGTGGTTATAGGACAGCTCTGTGAATGTCCTTGAGTGGCCCAGCCAGAGCCCAGACTTGAACCCGATTGAACATCTCTGGAGAGATCTGAAAATGGCTGTGCACCGACGCTCCCCATCCAACCTGATGGAGCTTGAGAGGTCCTGCAAAGAAGAATGGGAGAAACTGCCCCAAAATAGGTGTATCAAGCTTGTAGCATCATACTCAAAAAGACTGGAGACTGTAATTGGTGCCAAAGGTGCTTCAACAAAGTACTGAGCAAAGGCTGTGAATACTTATGTACATGTGCTTTTTTTGTTTTTTATTTTTAATAAATTTAATTTTAATAGATTTCAATCAAACTTCTTTCACGTTGTCATTATGGGGTATTGTTTGTAGAATTTTGAGGAAAATAATTAATTTAATCCATTTTGGAATAAGGCTGTAACATAACAAAATGTGGAAAAAGTGAAGCACTTTGAATACTTTCCAGATATATCTATATCTATATATATATCTATATCTATATATATATATATATATATATATATATATATCTATATCTATATATATATATATATATATATATATATATATATATATATATATATATATATATATATATTTTATATATATATCTATTATATATATATATCTATATTATATATATATATATATATATATAGTTAAATGCATCAAAACATATTCAAATGAGATGTTCTGAAATTAATCAATTTGGTTATTTGCAAATATCACGTTAGCTGAGTTGACGATTGTTCTATTTTAAACTTATTTATAAATGAAATGATAATTTGCAAAAACCTCAAGTTCAAGTGTCGCATTGATGGATAGAATAAACAAATGATAATTCAGAGAGTCAAATTAAATGTCACACCAACAATAAAATGTAAAAAATAAAATCTTGAAATGTTTGATTCAAGTTTAATGTTAATATTAATAATGTTAAATATTAATATAAAATAAAGTAATATATAGAAATGTTTAAAATATAGCCTATAATTGTTGTGGAGTGAGGGGGTCCTTGCGCATTGTTCAAAATATGCTAGGGGTCCAAAGCTCACAAAAGGTTGAGAACCACTGGTCTAGTGTATGAATTTTAGAAAGGTAATATGGTCTCATATGGAACACATTAGTTTTTTACTAACCTGAAAGTTTGCCCCCAACCTATTAATCAAAAAAATAATCAGCCAATTAATCGATTATGAAAATAATTGTTAGTTGCAGCCCTAATTTTTTTTTATTTTATATATATATATATATATATATATATATATATATATATATATATATATATATATAAAATATATATTATTTATATATATATATATATATATATATATATAAAATATATATTATTTATATATATATATTATATATATGTATATATATATATATATATATATATATATATATATATATATAAAATAAAAAAAATTAGGGCTGCAACTATATATATATATATATACACACACACACACACACACACACACACATACATACACATACATACATATCGAGAGAGAGAGAGAGAGAGAGAGACATGTGAACAAATAAGTACACTCCATGGAAATAGCTGGTTTGGTTTGTTTTTTTGTTTTTTTACATATTTAGGCAAGCAAACATTTCACACATTTGATCCTCTTTGAAACAGTGCCTATTAATAAAGTTGATTACACATTTTGAAATAATTTTCACAACACACAGATCAGTCACATGGAAAAAGTACACCCCTACATTTATCACACCTTACAATTAGAATCAGATGTTCAAGATTGTGTGCCAGTGATTAGAACATGCTTAGGGAGTGCAGGTGGAACCTGACTTATTTATACCCCTCTCATATCTAGTGTCTTGTGTTACCTTTGCTATTGAGGTGTGTGGTGTCATCATGCCAAGATCTAAAGAGTTTTGTAAGGCCTTCAGAAAAAGGTTGCGGATGCCAGAGTCTGGCAAGGGATTTAAAAAGACCTCCAAATTATTTGAAATACATCATTCCACTGCAATAATCTACAAATGGTACAGCTTTCAAACGACTGCCAATTTGTCCAGGACCGGCCGTCCCAGCAAATTCAGCCCAAGAGCAGACCGTTTGGTGCAAAAAGAAGTTTCCAAAAAACAAAATATTTCATCATAGGATCTGCTAGTATGTCTTGCAACTGGGGGTGTCAAAGTGCATGCTGCTACAATCAGAAAGACATTGCACAAATTTGACATGCATGGGAGGTGTTCCAGGAAAAAGCCTTTGCAAGACTACAGTTTGCCAGTGGGCACATAGGCAAAAACCAGGGCTTTTGGAATAATGTGCTCTGGACAGACGAATCAAAGAGTTGTTTGGCGCAGACCAAAGACAGATTTTCAGGAGAAGCACCTCATACCAACTGTGAATCACGGTGTTGGAAATGTTATGGTTTGGGGTTGCTTTGCTGCCTCAGGGAATGGACAGCTTGCATTCACTGATTCAACAATAAATCCCGCATCATATCAAAGAGTGCTTGAAGATAACGTGAGGCCATCTATCTGAAAGGCCTTTCAACAGGATAATGATCCTAAGCATTATGGGTTATCCTAAAGGTTATGGAATGGCCTAGTCAAAGCCTGGAATTGAATTCAACTGAAATGTTGTGGGGGGATTTGAAATGGGCAGTACATGCAAGAAAACCCTCAAACATCTTGCGACTCAAAGAATATTGCATGGAAGAGTGGTCAAAAATTCCAGCAACCTGATGGACAATTATGCAAAACAACTACAAGAAGTTATTCTTGCTAAAGGGGGAAATTCTAGTTTCTTAGGCCAAGGGTGTACTTACTTTTTCCACAGAAGAATATCACATCTATTGATATTTGTTTTGAATAAATGATTGAAAAAGCTATTTTTCCTTGTAGTTTTGTTCAAGTATATCAACTTTATTAACAGACACTGTTTCAAACATGATCAAATGTTCGCTTGTCCAAATATGTCAAAAAAGCCATCAATTTCCATGGGGTGTACTTATTTGTTCAAATGACTATCTATCAGTCTATCTAGCTATGCCTGTTTTTTCCCTGTTGCTTCCCAGACTGCAACTCTAGCAAATTCCAACATCCTTTTCCAGACCACCTCACCACACATATGGTAGATTATACAAGTTCTCACAGCATTCTGCACTAGAAACTCGTTCTGAATTCTCAAAAACATCTGGGGGGAAAAAAAAAAAAATCATCAACAGATGTTGAATGTTTAAATTGCAGCACACACTGCAACACACGGGAGTAACCTGTTAGTTGCACAATGTTCTTTGGCTTCCTTGGATTGCAGCAAAAAATGGCTTAACACAGCTTTGACTTGCAAAGTGTGACTTGCAAAACTTGTATTGCAAAATACCTTAGTGACCGCTTAACAAAGCAAGAGGAAGTTAAGCTGAGTTAATGTGGAAAACCTCAAGCTCTTTTACCACAGAACCAGTTGGAGTAAGAATGCAATAGTGAAGAGGAAAATGCCTATGTGTATAGTGTTTGCCAGGGCAATTTGTTGATTTTGTACCTGAGGCACATTGCTAGTCACCCATTCCTCATTAGGCAGTATCTCATCCCACATGATGAGGCATCTGGCCAGAGTCTGGAGACACAAAACAAGCACTGAGATTCAGTCATCCCCCAGTCACTGCTTCTGCTGTCATCTTCCAACTTTCTTCCTATACCCTGGTCAGAGCTCATACATGTTTGTATAAGATGTGCATGTCTGATTGCAATGAAAACTTTAAAAGGTGATGGTGAACTGTTTGATGAAAAATAGCCATACATTACCATACTATTATCACACATTTCCTATGTTGTCAATTTTGTTATCTACTTAATTACCACAAAAAGGTCATTTCACAATAGTAGCTAAGAGTGATTTATTTCAGCTTTTATTTACTTCATCAGATATTCAGTGGCTCAAACGTTTACATTCAAGCATGATGCCATCTTCATCGCCATACATGGGGGAAATCAACACTTTTTAGCAAAATGTCTTCCAAAATTTTTCATACCAAGTTTATATTATATATATTTTTCAGATGGCCTTTGACAAAAGAAGAACGTATTGAAATCATTCTCGTGGCTGGAACGGGAAGCTGGGGCAAAGTGATGCGATGGACTTCACCAGGAAGCATAGCAAACACATCACACACACAGTGTTCTGTTGCCAATCTGGGAGCAAAATGTTGGGAGACATGACTCTGTGTGTTTACAAAGAAGTGGCAAATCATGTAGAGGATGTTTTGTAAATAAACTTTGAAAAAGTGTTCACCCCCCCATGTACGGAGACCTTTGGAACACCCTGTATCATCTTGAAATGCACCAGTCCATTCAAATGGCCCACAGAACATGATGCTGCCACCACCATGCTTCACAACTGGGATGGTGTTAAGCGTCATGCTTTTTGACCCATAAATAGTTCTCACATTATCATCATTATGGCCAGATAGTTCTTTTTTTTTTGTTTGATCACCAAAAGGCTGGTGATCACCTGCATTTTAGTCTGGCTTTTTTTTTTTCTTAGAGTAGGGCTTCTTCCTTGCATGACACGCATTCAGGCCATGGCAATATAGGGTTCTCTTATGACTTTCTCCCATTGATTTTCCCATTTTCCCATCAAGGGCAAAAACATACTGGCTCTAAATACAGCCACATGTGCACTCCCTATTATACTATAACGCCTAATTATAACAATTGGCCAATCAGAAGCTTCTAAAAGTCATTAAATCAATGTCTGGAATTTTCCAGACTGTTCAAAGAAACAGAAAGTGTAAACATCTGATCCACTGTAATTCTGATATAGTGAATTAAAGCTGAAATAAATCTGTTTTTAATCATTTTTTTTTAAATCACCTCTGATGTAAACAAAGTAGACATTGACTAACTGACTTGCCAAAAGACATGTATGGTAACATTAGATGTGTGGAGTTGTGAAAAACTGAGATTAAATATCTTTAGCTTAGGTGTATGTAAACTTTTGGCTTCAAATGTAGCAATATTTAATGTATTTATTAAGAGAGAATTCCTGAACCAAATAATGTAAGTATTGCACTGCCACTGCAGTGTTACATATTAGAAAAGTCTTTTTAGAAAATGCTGAGTTGTAACCAGATACATACCACAAAATGCTATACTGGGTCAGACAATTGTAATACGTAATTGGAAGTGCTAATGTGCTCAAAGGTCATAATGAACTTTAGAGGCATAATCTATCCATCACTCGTTCCCTCTCATTCATTCTCTTCCTCTCACCCTCAGCAGCAGAAATTCAGGTTTGATGAAGTCCAGCAGGAACATGGTGTCTGGGGCTTTCAACCAATCGGCTATAGACCTGGAGGAAAAGAGAGAGAGAGAGAGAGAGAGAGAGAGAGAGAGAGAGGGAGAGGGAGAGAGGTGTGACATGATAATCACTGACTGTGAAGTACACACTGAGAGACCATGGGAGTCTTCAAAATGAATTGTTTTGAACTAGGGGAAAAAAAAGAACAAGCTAGACAGGAAGAGAAAAAGGAGCAAGAGAAAAAAGCACACTTGCCTATTGTTGGTTTTTAGATAGATCATGGCAAGAGCCAAGGTGGCACCAGGGCAGGTCACATCTACATTGATCGTATCACCTTCCTATAATTAATTGTTATATCAGATTTCCCGAAGGTGACATCTAACACACTGATTTAATTATGTCCTCAATAATATGATATAGTTTATATATCTTTCTGTGTTTTCAGTGTCGACACCTTAATCTGGTAGCTTGGGGATTTGTGCTTCTCTCTGTTAATCCCGGTGTGTGTGCGCCGGTGTCCTCCCACCATGTATTGGTAAAGCTGCTCCGGCACATTCAGGTCCGTCATACCGATCAGGTTACTGCCATGCTACAGGTAGAGAGGCTTAGTCGGTATGGGAAAAACACAGCTTTCAGTCTCACACACATATTGCACATAGGCTCACGTAATGCCTTTTATCTGTAACACAATGCTCTGAGAACTTAAAAAGGCACTTTTGTTTGAACTTGTCTTCCAAGCAAATATTGTCTGACAGACATGGGAACCATTTAATTCATTATAATTCGGGTTATTTAATAGTGTCCTTCTCTATTTGGGCCAACGTAATAATTAATCTATTAGCGGGAATACTAAGATGTAACAAATACTTTAATATTACGATCCTAGACCCACAAATTGCTGAAACTATGAAGAACCTTTAAAATCAAGAGAATGACAAAATAAAATGAGATAAGGTATACAAGTACTGGCTCACAGTGGCATGAAAACAAAAATGATATGTAGCTTTTGGAATCTAAAAGGGAGTGCCTCCAGTGTACAAAACCACATCAGAGTTATTCTTGATGTGCGAGAAATTTGGCAGCCTGAATGATAACAAGCAGGAAGGATGTTGTCAGGTGACCGTGAAAATTGCTAAAACACATAAGTGTGCTAATAAGCTGGTAAGGCCGGTGACTTTCCAAGGAAATTAAGTTTGCATGAAAGAAAACATTCTCGGCATAATTTGACGGTATTTGCACACTCACCCCGAGGCAAACCATGCCAAGTGCCAGGCCTGCTGCTAGAGAGTAGGACTCTCTATCTGTGCAGTACTCCATCTCAGGGCCGGGAGGACGGCCTGTGTGGAGACAGACGGACACACACACACACCACATATACTATGCTTACATGGACAGCAAGAATCTAATTACTGACCTTATTCTGAATAAGACAATATTGTGATTAAGGTGTTTACATGAGCTGCTTTTAGAATATTCCTTTCATGTTCCCATATAACATGTTATAGAACATAGATCAATTAACGGCGCACGTCATTACGTCCCCACGCTACGCCGTCCGACGTTCCCACCAGAATTTCACGTATCAACATTCAGTTCATCTTCAGTTCTGGGTGGGTCATTTTTAATTTTAGAAAAGCTTCAAGTGCAGTTAATTATTTGTCATGCTGTACGTGCAAACAGATGACTGCTTGAAGCTGTGGGCTGCGTCCCAAACCGCGTACTTAACTACTATATAGTAGCTGAAATACATGCATTTCCCCTTCTATATAGCAAGTAAGTACACGGTTTCGGATGCAGCTGTGCTCACTTATTTGCCGTCAAACGGGTGAACACTGACGTGTGTGTGTCCTGTCGGAAAATGCGGTGAAAACTCCCACACGACGTTAATAATATGATTAAGGTGTTTACATGTCTGTAATGCACATCGATAATGCGACTAAAACAGGAATACTCCACACGGCATAACTCGATTTGTGTTTTCTTCGAGTATGACATTAGTCGGATTAAGGTCATCAATAATCACTGTTTACATGCTAGTTTCTTAATCAGAGTATTGTCTTAATCGGGTTAATATTGGATTATTGTTGTCCATTTAAACGTACTGAGTGTTAAGCATGCTCACCTCCAACACATTAAATGAGCCTTGGGCTTGTGCGATATTGATTTTTCCTCGCTCATTTCTTGATTTACCTTTTTTCAAAATTAACAATTTAATTGTCCAGAACAGTCAGCTTAAAACAAGGCAGGAGGCAAGCATTTCCAACTTGGCACTTCCAACTCAGGTGGATGGTGGATTTTTAAGTGAAAAAACAATTATTTTACAAAATAATGTCTGATGTCCAGCTGACATGGCTGACATGTTCGTTGCTGATCTATTGCTGCTTAAAGTGTTTGAATGCATTCGAGTGCTGACCAGCGCAGGAGAGAAATGAAGTTAACGAAGCACCGTTTTGATCATGTGTGGCCAAAATGTTTCGGTGGCGTCCCTAATAAATATAGTTAACTGAAGATAACTACTGTATATACACACCGAGTTATCCGAGTTAGCCAAGTCAAACATACGTTCCCGGCACACGACTCCACATGCCGAAGCGTCCTTGGGCGAGACACTGAACCCCAAGTTGCTCCCGATGGCAAACTAGCACCTTGCGTGGCAGCTCTGAGTGTGTGTGTGAATGGGTGTGAGTATGTGCATGCGCGCACATACTCGCCTCTCACATCTAACCTTTATTCTCACCTTATTCTATCACGACCATCTAAACGCACACATGTAAACACACCTGTGAGCACTCTAGCTTCTTAACTGCAACATTTAAACAGCACTTCCCTCTGACCACCATCTCACACACACACACACACACACACACACACATCCATATAATATTCATACACACTGATCCCATGGTGTACTGACCTATCTCTGCAAGCAGCACCTCTGCATTGTGCCGGTGTCCAGTACCCTGGTAGACAAGGCCGATGCCCACCACTGCGGCCACCTGCACACTGTGTGGCACGTCCAGCTCGGTGGAAGTGGGTGGCAGCAGGGCGGGGACATGGATGCTCAGCAGGCGTGTGACCGACATGTCCATGGTGCCGAGCTTAGCTGCTGAAACACCCAACAAGAGCCCTATGCTCGTCATCTCATGACCCTGAGGAAAAAAAGGGGAGAAAATTATTTTATTCAAAACTCAAACCTTGTTAATTATTTATTAACTGTTTACCCTTTAGACTGTCATAGAATTCAAACAGTTATAAAGGTTCAGTCAATGCATATGTTGGTCTGTGCAAATTTACATTCAGTGGCCAATAAAATAGGAACACCTATAAACCCTGCTCATTCATGCAACTATGCAACAAGACAAGTATGTGGCAGCAGTGCACCACATAAAATCATGCAGATCAAGAGCTTCAGTTAATGTTCACACTGGACATCAGAATGGGGACAAATGTGATCTCAGTGACTTTAACAAGGCAGTGTTATTCCAGTCTTCAACTGGAAGTTGTTGTTTTTTTTCCTGGATTCATCAGAAATGAGTATTATTCAGTGCAGAACTGATATAGTTAGAAAACACCTCGGAACTAGGAGAGATGCGTGATTTACAAAGCAAATTTCAAAGCTCAAAAGACAAGGACAAAAACAGCCGGTTCTGCATTCATTCATTCACTTTTCAAATGAATGTGTGTAAAGCAGGATGTTATTTGCTGGCTTCTCGTAACTGAGTACTATGATATTCTAGAAAGCCCAGACTGCCATTCTCGATGCGGTAAAGGGCCAGCGTAAATACGTTGTGTAAAGATGGAGTCATAGATTGTATATATATGCATTGTAACCACCGAAAGTAGTGATAGAGCCTGGCCTCACTGGAAATGAGAAAGCTATGCAGTGTCATAATGAAACTGTGTTTTAGGTTCGTCTTTCATGTGAGAAAAACAACAGGATGAGAGCAAAAGTAGTCAGACAAAAGATAATTAGAGCGTGTAACTCCAAAAACCGGAGAGAATTACACTAAGACTAAGGAAAGACAGATTTAAATGTCAAATCGTAAAAGCAATACAGCAAGCACAGCATGAAACCAAGAGGGGCCAGGTAATATCATTTCAAGCTGAACTACCCCTTTTAACAGGGAATCTAACACTCATCTCCTGTTTATTCCATTTGTGCTCATACAGGAAACTGTAAAATGTCCTTTATAATAGCTCTTACATCTCTACTGAGCCTAAATATGAAAAGAAAGAACTGAAAATAGTCATCCTGCTGGACTACAGCAATCATTTTCTTACTATGCATAAATATTTTTGTCTATGATCCAAAGGGGTTGTCTTTTTTTTTTGGTCACATATAGGTTTGGACCAAAGACTTTTATATATTTAAAAAAATAAATAAATAAAGCCACCTGACCTGTAGAAGACAACTTAGCACAATGTGGTAAATTGTGGCTATACACTCAGTGGCCACTTTATTAGGTACACCTACCGAATTAGGGTAAACCTACTATACAGTACGTTTACTTGATAAAATAGGCAGAGAGTGTATGTAAGCAGTTCGGACAAAATTATTCACCACTACATTTGCTATTTGTTTTCTCAAATTCTAACTGATTAATATTAAAGATATATAAACATTAGTTCTAAAAAAATAACTAAATAAAATGGTGGTCAGATAAGCAGCATCACAATGTGCTCTAACCCCAAATTTAAGCTATTTTCATGGCGTATTTCCGGTTCCCATGCATTATTTTCACGGTGACTGTGAAATTCAACAAATATTATATTTCAAGGGCCCTATCCTAATGATCATAACCAATACATTTAAGTCATTCCAATAAAAATACCAGTTACAGATACACTGTTCTCTCATGCCTTAGTTAGACATTTCAGCCATGTCACATTGCACCCCGAAACAAGCATAATTATTTTTTTTTTTTAAACAACACTTACGTTTACCATAATGAGAATAAAGGAATCAGAACGTTTGAATATTAGAAGATTTGAACCTCTACTGGTATTGTTTAGTCATAACTGCTGTAGAGATATGGATCCTTTAGTTAAAAGCATAAACTTTTCGTTTATAAGCCTTTTACCTTAGTTAGATAGTCGTGGATGTTAAGCGTGGCAAGTTTGGTGAGGTGGCCATTAAGGCCAAGTGCCATTAGGAAGCCGGCATACTCGTTGGCTAGCTCGGTGCTCTTGGGTTTGTTGTAGGCGATCCAGGCTGATTCAACACGTGACGCTGGTGCAATCTTCAAGCCTGCTGCCACGCCGTTGTGAAAGCTGGGCCAGCTCGCCATGTTGGGTGGCACATCAACATTGCCACTGTTCAGGTCCACGGTGGTGTTCCTAGGTGGAGCTCGCCCTGCCGGATGAAGTGATGAGGAAAGGGGGTTTTCAAAAAACACTTTTAGAGAACTCTTTCCCAATTAACAAAATAATGGGAGTATCAGAACATTGAATGCAAATATGTTAATTTTTAAAAAAAAACTAATTAGTATTTTTGAATTTATTTGAAAAATAAATAAATAAAAATGAAACAAACAGAATGTGAAGACAGCATATTAAATTTGGCAGTGTTCAAGAACAATGGCAAGACGGGGGGGCACAAATATTACAACACAATAAATTTCTTTTTTTCAGCGTATGCAAACTTTTTTCCCCTCCCACTTTGATCACAGTAGAATCAAACAGTAGAGTCAAGGATAACATGTGCTTCCTCCTCGACATGTGAAGCCAGCCAACTGCATCTTTTCTGGACTACTGCGTCACAAGGCAGGGTAACACACTCTGAGGAAATCCGCATACATGAGCTCACATATTATCAGGATTGGCTTGTGTCACTTTGATTGACGGGGAACAGAGTAATGCCATCCCTCCCACCCAGAAAGCATGGCCAATTTTGCTCCTTTGCTCAGATGGCATTGATGGATTCAAACTATAGGACGAACACTTTTCTGAGTATGCAAACATTTTCCCTCGATAGTATATAATTGTTTTAGCTGCATTTCAAATACAATGGTAATGACAATATCTGGAATCTTTCATGATGTGTGTAAAGTATTGTGATATATGTATAACTAATCATCAGCACAGGCCTGAAAGATCCATCATTTTTGAGCATTTTCTTCAGTCTAAAAATGAACTGAAATCTGAAGTCGTCTTTTTTCCCCTCTGAAGTTCTAGCAGCACCTTGTTCAACATATTTTGTTTAACCAGAAAATGAGATGTCTTGGAGAGCTGTTCTCTAATTGTGTGGCTCGGTTAAACCACACGACAGAAGAAGAGGGTTATCTGTGGACATCAAAAAGCAGAAAGTGTGCCTGCTAAAGCAAGATTTAAACTTCTGAGCGAGCACGAGAGCCAAGAGTGCCCAGAACACCCTTAGTATAGCAACATTTTTCTATCCCTTATGGTCTAAACGACATACAAAATACTGGAATAAACATGTTTTGCCAGCCTTAAGCATTTCACTGACTGCCTCATGTGACTTAACACAAGGATAACGCAAACATTGTTTTTTTGTCCATTCCACTAATGAATATGTGGAGAAAACGTGTTGGTTTGTGCCTGGGCATACCAGTCAGATTGAGTTTGGGCACAGGCAGGGGCTCAGTTGGTACTGGATGGTATGAAAACAGTGTGAAGAGGCCTCGACCCACAGGGAGAGCCATGGTGCGCTGGCACAGCTGGAGAAGCCTGGCAACACACACAGGACAGTGGTACAGTTAAACGGCATGTTTGGCAAGTGTAATTGCGAGTGTAAGCAAAAGAAAGACACATGCATAAACAGTTGCCTATTGTTTATGTTCTAAACATGGCTGCTATATTGAGAACAGCTTATGAGAAAGATGAAGAAATATGTGCAAGTGGATAATCTTGTGTATAAAACTAAATCTTACATACATTTTGGTCTGAGACATCAACTCTAACAATAGAGATTCTGACTTGCATTAGCAGCATATACTGTATCTTCATTCCTGAGGCCATTTGAAGAAATGGCCTTCAAATGACTGACATTTCAGTCATATCTGTTGTCCAGTATACTAGGTGTCTCTCCTACTGTATCCACCGGTACTAGTAAAGTGGCTTTATAAATTCTATAATGACGTAGAATCATATTTCATATACATTACTTTTTACATGTACATGAAAGGGTGGGTTATCTTACTTGTTTTCCTTTTCCTCAATATACTCATGGTCGCTGACCTCCGGCAGGTGGGGGACATTGACCCGCACAGGTCTGGAGCTTTGGAGGAGACGTCGAACCTCCTGAACACGCAGGTCACGGCTCCAGATCAGTCCCGTCACCTCCGGATGAAGATCCGCCATACCGTCTTCTTCCTCATCTGCCTCGCTTGTTATTGGAGATTCTAGTGGCTCATTTAGTGCTACCATCTTACACACACGTGGAAAAAACAAAAAGGTAGCTCAAATAAATGACCACATCTCTCTCTCTCTCTCTCTCTCTCCCTCCCTCCCTCCCTCCCTCCCTCCCTCCATCTAGCTCCCTCTCTCTCGCGCTCCCTATCCCCCCCCATCTCCCTATCTCTCTGTCTCTCTGTCTCTCTGTCTCTCTCTCTCTCTCTGGCCTTCCCTATCTATCTATTTAGATAGATAGACAGAGTACATCTTAATATTTAATCTTATTAAATACTCAACATTGGGTAGAGCACTGGCCGTCCAATGGGTGAGGGTTTCAGTTCAGTTAGTAAATCAGACTTGAGTTTCATGTTGACTGACTACTTTGTGCAGCCTGCAGCGGTAAAGCACAAAAAAAGTGAAGTGGTGTTTTGAGCATTTGTTTTCACAGGACGGTTGAAAGCCCCTCAAGGAGAGTTAGAAAAACAGGTATCCTTCATTACACAAGACTAGAAGAAAACATAACTTAAAAACTCACAGTATCTAAAAAATATATGCAAAGCACTGTAGGGTTTTCCGCACTGCCACACAGTAGAAGCCAACATTAATTCAGCTACTGAAATATTGATGATGATGATGAGTTTAATGCTTAGTACAGTTTCAACCACAACTTGGGTACTGTTCCTAATAAAAGTTCGTGCCTATGAAGTTTGGCATAATTAGTGTTGAGTTGTATTAGAGATTGAGCAGTGATGACTTCACCTGACAGGCTGTCTTAAAGAGTTTGTAATAAGCCAGGTTGTCGTGGCATTACTGTTGATTCCTTCCTATTAAATGAATTTTTACAAAATGATTTCCAGACTTTGAAATGTTATTATTAGGCTATTATTCTAGTTGTTTAGAAGATTTTAAAATATAGATATCAGAGAAATTTGCTCAAAACTGGCAGGCTTAAGCTCATTTCTTTGTTCCAGCAGTTATACTCAATTAAATTATCATGCTGAAATCTGTGATATCTATAACAAAGCAAATTGAGTAAAAAATAAAATAAAATAAATAATTTGAACAGAGAGTTACAGCTTATTTTATCCTTGTAGAACGGCACATTTCCATAGACTTGTACTGGTTTACGAGCAATTGTCATGCTTTTTTTTTTTACATTTATTTATTCCTTTTGATATCACTTTGTATGAAGTGTACTGGACCTGGATCAGTTTTCTGTTTTAAGTATAGATTATATAAATATATATTTTTTTATTATTACTGCTTGGCTAGAAAAAATGAACAACAGTGCAACCTGTAATAGATATCTACGATATAGACAGTATATTACGGTAAGAAAGAGAAGGACTCACACAGGCTTGTACTCTAAGAATATTCATGTCCTTAGCCTCCCATCTCTCACGTTCATGCTCATCTGCTTTTTTTCCCCCTTTCTTTTAAACATACTTGAAAAGGTCTCTACTCTGGGTGATACATTTCGAGAATCACACAAGCCTGACACCAAACATGTTCTGAAACAGTTTTAGACACAGGCATGCCTTGCATCAAACACAGCAGAAACGTGCCCATGTTAACCAGCACCTTTAGGTTTTTATAAAACACATTAAAACACACAGAAATGTTGGTTAGTTCAGTGCTAGTGTTTTATCTAGCAGAATTCTGTGTTTGTTTTGATACTTTTAGTACATGCACACAAATAAGAGTTACTTTGTTACATATAGTGTGTATAATTCCTTGTTGTCAGAATCACTAGACTATTCTTGGCTATGGTGCTCAAACCCAACATCAATATACGTAGGTGATTCCATTGTGAAATTTATACAAATTGTCAAAGTTAAAAACAATGCCACCATCAGGACAGATTAAAAAAACAACAAAAAAACAAACATGTTGGCATTGTTTTTAACATTTGAATTGGCCAAATAAATCGATGGTGCACCTGAGTGAACCCGAGTAACAATGTGCATGGCAGTGCTTTACCTAGAAATAATATTGCAGTGTTTCACTTGCGTGCAATACAACACCTACGGATAACATTTTGAGTGTTTACAACAAGTGCATGACTAAAGACTTGACTCAGAACTGAAGCTCAGAGACTTGAGACATGACTCGGCAAAACTGACTTGAGAGAACATCTCTGGTATATAGCGCTCTGTGCGCCCGACTCAGTCATTGAGTAGGTAGCTTGAAGCTATTTTAGGTTGCTTACCGGTTTTCTTTTGTCCAAGGAAACCTTGTGAGCCTGCTTGGTTAAGTCCTGTCGTCCAATCAGAGCACAGACATCTTCAGACCAATCGGAGCAGGGATGTTCTCTGCATTGGATGATGGCATCTCGGATTGGCAGCGCCACACCAAAAGGCACCGATTCCAGATCTTTCAACATAAAGCCTGAAAACAAACGACAAAACCTTAGATAATTGCACCACTTACTTTATTACAGTCTTAGCCTCAACTTGACTTCATGCACTGATAAGAAACAGTGTGTGAATAGCCTGTAGAAGGATACAAGTTCTTTAGAATTATATATGGCTATATATGGCTTTAGTATTCAGGTTTCCAGAATCACAGTATTACATGATGTGGCGTTAACTATGAATGTCAAACATACCTTCAGAGGTCAACCACACCACCAGTTTTTCCGCGAGACAGCCTGTTGGAGCGCTCTGCTTTACACTGCTCTGCCTGCAAGCACGGACAAACACACACACGAAAATTACAGGGCTTCTGATGCCAACTGCAGACATTTTATACAATTATAGTCGTTACGATTGCACATTTCACCCTTTTAATCTGATCATTACCTTCGAAGGGCAGGATCACCGAAACCTTTCTTTTGCCCTGAAAAAAAAAATAGACCAAATATGTCTTATAATACACACAAGAAAAAGTGCTGTGTAATCAATTATCTTTTGTTTAATTAACCTCAGACTCGTACAAATAACCTTTGATCTCTGACGTAAACACAGAGGATATAAGCAATGAGGAAGCACACAAACACACACACACACACCCATCAGAAGAGTGACAGCTCACCTGCAGAGAGCCTGGACAGGTACTTAGACACATTAGATGAAGCAGCTTTTTCATCTCCCACTACATATAGCGCATAGCTCTGCCAGAAAGAGAGAAAGAGAGAGAGAGAGAGAGAGAGAGAGAGAGAGAGAGAGCGACAGAGAGAGAAAGAGAAGGGGAGACAGGTGGAGAGGAAAAAAATGAGCAAATGACTGTCATTAACAGCGGGACAGCACCCATGTGGTTTCGGTTTTCAGCTGCAATGACATTAAAAGTCATTCTGGTTATGTTAGCGAGAAATGTATGCACTGCTTCTAACCAAGACTGGAGTCATCAACCACATTACTGTATATACCAACCACAGAATAAAAGGGAATGCTACCTCTGAATGTCATATCAGGTAAAGAAGAGGAGAAAAACGCAGATTAAAATTAAAACGACACCGCAACAATTCCTCTAAAGCAATGGAGTGGCACATCAGAACATTTGTTCTTTTTTTTTTTTATTATTCAGAGTGAGTGGTAGAGTCAAAGAGAGTTAATGGACACTAATCTTTTGTCAGACCAGACAGAGGGTTAAATGGAATATACAGAGAGAGATACCGGGGTAAACACAATCCGTAATTGCACGCTGGCTTGACAGCGCCTCTGTGCAGTTGTGCGTCATCTCACTCGGCCTGATGGGTAGAGATGCCCACCCCCACCCCAGTGATTCAGTCCTCCATTTCCATGGCTTAAATTACAGCAAGAAAACTTTAACCATACAAACATACAGAGGCATCTCACATTTTTCCCCTACTTATTGACATATGCACAGTGTATACACAGTATACGTCTCTCTCTCTCTCTCTCTCACACACACACACACACACACACACACAAGATGGACATGTCTTTGGTGGCTCAGGAAGGAAGCAGTATTAGTAAAATGTCATTATGATTAGCTAGGAGCAATATATCATCTAAAATTCTTGACATTTACACAGAACACGGTGTCCGAAATTAGGGGCATGTGACCAGGTTAGAGTTCTGTCAAAGCACTGACCTTCATTAGATTGCGTTTGATTTGTTTGAACATAATATCTATAAGCTTACCACAATGAGAAAGCTTACACTGGAGATATGAACTTTTTTTTTCCTTTCCTTTCTTCCCTAGTACAGCTCTGTACAAGCTCCACCGTTAGGCAATTCTGGATACCTATACTTGCAAATCAGATGCTGAACATATTTATATTTTAATCAATACTGTGAGAACTGTATGAACTTTTAGGGCGAGTTCTTAAAGTAGAAATCTGTGGGATTTACCAACACAATCAGCTTGGTTCTTTCACAAATACCAGGCAGGTAGGGGAACGGAGGCACTTCCTGTCCCCGCAGACAGCCGCTGAGCCACGCAAATACACAGGGCACTTCACCAGTCAGGTACACCGGCCAGCTCATCAACTCCATCTGAGCTTTAGAGACACACACACATCCGCACAGAGCATTTGTTTAAACAGCAACGACTGCAGCACTGCCCAACCCTCAAACCTGCAACACAGAGAATAACCCAACTTGGCTCTTTGATTCATTGTTAACTGAGCAGAGATGCCTTTAGCTTCTAATGAGGGGACCCCGAGCCATTGATCACGTACTTACCCTGATCTATCTTGCAGGTTTCCTTGAAGCTTTTGATGAATGAGGGGTAATCACGCCAGTACAGATCAATGTATTCCTCCTGCTGCAGGTCCCTAATGAGTTGAGGAGGGCAGGGGGATTAGTGGTGGACACCGTCTGATCAGAATGTTCGCGCGGGCCGAATAATCGATATGCAGCCTGATTATGAAACCATAGTTAGTTGGAACACGTAGTAGGTTTTATTACAAGGACAAAGGCTATGCACTGGGATAGTAGCGCATAACAATGAGGAATTCTGATTCTATGGAACCTTTTGTTAAGATTGCTTTAAGTGTTTAGGAGTTGCAACCCCCCACAAATCTTCTAACAGGCTCAGAAATCACTTTTCATTATCAAACTACATTTATTAGCTCAAATCTTTTCTTACACTCAAAAATATTTTGCCTTTGTATTGATTCTACATATTTCAACCAACGACCCATGAAAGCTACAGCAACAGGCAAATGATTACTGAAATCCTTTAATCCTTTAACACTTAAACATGCATACTGAAAAATGTGTGCGTCCTTAATAAAGCAGGGTTCTTGGGACAAAAGCACAAAATGGGTAAGGGGGGAGGGGGGTGGGCTTCCAGCCCACACACACAGTAGCACACTAGAACTTACAATAGGACCCACTCAAGCTTGTGTTTATGTTGAACACAAAAGCAAATCAAGCTCTTGACATTTTTTTTCGTAACAATTGGGCAAGATGGCTCATCTGACCAGCTACCCTTAACTGAAATGGCAAAGCATTTTAGTCACCCCACCATTTTATTTGATTAACTCCTCTTACTTTTATGAAAAGTATGGAATATTCAATAAATATTGCGATGCAAGTTAAGATACCTGGCCAGCTGTTGCAGGAGGCCCACGAGGGCACGGGCACCACTACGCTGGAGCTCGTCCAGTTTTAGGTCCTCGTAAAGCAGATGGAGCACATAGAAAAGTGCTGGGATGTGGGTGAAGAGCAGAGCTGAGGGGTCCAGCTCAGCTGCTGGCCCGCTCTCATCCATGATACCAGCAGACACTTCTGTATGCAGATCACACATGCCTGGGGCTGGATACACGGACACCTGGGAGTGGTAGTCTGAAGTACAGAGGTATGTCCAGTCCTTGATGGAACACGTTTGAATGTTATAGTGGGGGAAAATAAATATGACAGCGATTAACACTGCAGAAATGTACAGAAGCCATCAGAAAACTAAAATTCCACATTTAAACTTCAGTTTTCTCAAATCTCGGACAGATTTCCAAAAGCAGCCTATTTTAAGCAAAACTTTAATCAATTAGATAATTTAGTTCGGTTTAAATCGCATCTTATTTAAATGACTGATTAAATTTAATCAAAGTTCTAGCACATCGGATATCAGCAAGTACTGGTCGCTCTGTTTCGAACACTTACTTCATCAGAGCCTGTATCTGCTGGACGTGCCTTCTTAGGAGCAATTACCGGTGAGAGGGGCACTTCAAAATGGAGCTGTGGAGGCAGAGGCTCATGAGTCAACATCAAGGATTAGAGACCTCTGTGCATTTCTCGCAGCACCCATCGCTACGACATTACTATGAAGCAATTACACTAATAACACCCGTCATCTCGTATATATCCTCAACACAAACGTTAGACGCAAACATTACTGACATTTCGTGTCCACGACAGCCGTTCCGTGTTGTAGCCCATTAATGTCATCAAGCACGTGACTAACAGATTCCACTCCTGATGCATGCTGGGACCTCCAGGAGCATTGTAGATATTGTACCACTTCACCAGCACCTTCATAGCCGTGTCTTTGGGCAGGATGAACCGGATGGCTTGTAGGCATCGTTTCACTGAAAACACATCGGGCATTCGTAATTTAATAAACCTAGACACAAACGAGAGTAGATTCCTCACTACTTCTTTCCTGACTATATCCGCTAAAAACTGTACATATATAATTAGTGTAATATATATTTCCTTCAACTTGACCCAAATGATAGATAACATTTTTTTATGCCGTGCTGTTCAGTACATGTAATACATGCACCCTTCAATTCTAAATAAAAATGAGGGGGTGAAAGGTTTAAGCAGAGCAGGTTGGCAGCAGATTGAAAAGAAAGCAGCTGAGGTATGATGAAAAGAACTGAACAAATATGGCTTGCTAGATTTGAGTAGGTGGAGAAAAATAGAGAGGGGAACGGTAATGAAAATAGATGCAATAGACGAGTGCGGGATGGAGGGGCTCTGCCAATAGTGGATTTACAGGGAACTGTTTGGTGACACAACAGGCCGTGAGGAGCATGAGAGAGGGCCCATTGTATCCATGCTGAAGGTAGGAGTGCAAAAGGATTAATTGTAACAGCAGGGAGTATGGAAGATATACCCGTGGTCAAATTTAGTAAGTTCAATAAAATATGAAAATCTACGTTCCATATTGTGGGTTGAAGATGTGTGCATGTACATTATTAATCATAAATAATCAAAAGAAGTAAATTACCAAGAGTGATATAAAGTTTCAAAACAGGGGGGGATCTTTATAGGCTAAACAAAAGTTTGGATAACGCTAAGTAAAATGGAGCACGGCCAAAGCGCATTTGTTGTCCATCAGCGTACACGGGGGAAAAAAAAAACCTGCATTAAATTCAATATTCAAACACAGTGAATACAACACAACACGTTATCTAAGCACAAGAGGCAATCAGGCTTTCTTAATGAATCTGCCAGTATCTTAATTGGCAAACAAACTCCAAAAGGTCAAAACAAAGCTGGTTAAAATGTCACTTTATTAGAAGTAGGGAGTCCTTTCTTCTAAACCAAATGCCCTATTAAAGAAGGACAGACAGGTCATAATATGCCATCATTTTTGAGGACATAAATATGAAGAGGCCAGGTCATAACAAAAAGCCAATAATGAAAGCATTACATCACACAACTGCACAGTGTGCTATAACAGACGACATGACTGGACACCTTGAATGTTTTCCATGTTAGAGCAGAAAATCCTATATTTCTGGAGTGTTTTCTAAATCTGTATGAATTACACAATGTTCATCGAGGGCATCAGCACAAGAGCTTTTAAAAAGACATGTTCCAAGGCTGAGAAAAGTGAGGATGTCAGTGATGATACGCAGTGATGTGACTGAGCACAAAATACAGGACCAGGTATACAATCTCACAAGAGTGTGTGTGTGTGTGTGTGTTCGTGTGTTCTCTAACCCAGTTCCGATGTAGCCACTTCAGGAATGGTGATCCACAGCATTGAGCCACTGCTCAGTTCCTGAAGCAGTAAAAGCCAAGAAAAGGACAAATTATAATCATGTAGAAAAATGGATGACAGAAAAAAAAATCTATAAAAACAATCCAATTACAGCCCAAAGGACCTAAAGCTATAACAGCTTTTTTTAAAAACCTGTTCAAATTGCATGTCAGTCAAAATCCATTAAAGATGGTTGTGGCAGGTCTAAAAGTAAAATACTTGTGGCAGTAAAACATGCTTCAGCAGTCCTGACAAATCAGGCCCTGCAGACAGAGCACGGAGCTAACTGAATTATGTCAACATCGTGACAGATTCCTGGTGCTCCAGGATGAGCATGCATGAATACATTTGCACAATTTTACTTCTATAATCTCAGCCTGGGCATCATAAACCAAGAGTAGTTATTAGCTTTTGAGGAAGAATATCATTTAGGAATAAAGTGGTGCTAAAACTTCTAGAGCCCTGACAATGCCACAGTCATCCACGGCACTGGTGTAGGAAATATGGCATTCCTCTCAGCATCAGAGTGACAATAATGGACATCTGTGCGCTCATGTATCAGGAAGAGGGCAGTCAGCATCACTGTTCAAACTCGCAATTATACGGCATGACCAGCAGTTTGAAAAGACGGAGTGGCTTCATGCCTTAGAAGAAGCATCTGGCTCCTCCCTGGCCTAAAATGTCATCATACAAGTCATAAAAATAGCGAGTAAAACAAAAATAAATGACACAGCAGGTCTGAACCTGTGCTTTCAGTAACTGACGGGTTAGATCTTCAAACTCCAGTTACTGTTGTGTGGAGTTACACATGGGTTTTTTTTATCCAAGTCTCTGGTTTCCTGTCATTTTCCAAAAACATGCCAGTGTGTGCAGTGTGTACTCTAAATTGCCCATAGATATGAATGAGCATATGTGTCTGTGTGTGATGCTGTGCAATGGACTGGCAACACATCCAGGGGGTATTTCTCTCTTGCACCATATGTTCACAGAATAAGCTCCAATCTCTGACCATTTCTTATTACAGAATTGCTTTAATTCATAGACATTGGTGGCATTTCCTGCAAGAACTTTAGGGTGTGGAGAAAGAGCACAATCGCTACACTAAATGGCCTACAGTATGTGGACACCTGGCCATTGAACATCCCATTCTAAAACCATGGACATAATCTTCTGAGAAGGCTTTTCACTTGATTTTGGAGCATGGTTGTAGGGATTTGTGCCCATTCAACCACAAGAGCAGAAGAAGGCCTGGCATGTTTCAGTTCATCCCAATGGTGTTCATCCCAATGGTTGGAGTGCTTCCACTAAAACCTTGGCAAACAGTGTCTTCACGGACCTCGCTTTGTGCACAGGGGCATCGTCATGCTAGAACAGGTTTGGGCCTCTTAGTTCCACAGAAAAGAAATCTTAATGCACAGACATTCTAGTTAAGTGTGTGTTTCCAACTTTGTCGCAACAGCTTGGAGAAGGCCCACATGGGTGTTAAGGTCAAGTGTCCACACACTTTTGTATACAGTGTAAACCATATAGTGTAAACAGGCAGTATATAAACAGCCTTTGTACCTTAGCTCGGGGAAGGCCCACATATGGGTGTTATGGTCAAGTGTCCACATACTTTTGTATACAGCGAATACAGGCAGTGCATAAACAGTCTTTGTACATTAATCACACTTAAAAACAACAACACTTTTCTACGCCACTACAGGTTACACAATCAAGACATTTTTGTAAATTAGTATTTGAAAAAAGTCCACAATATATACAAACGTGTGTATAGAAAGTGCGATCTCAGTGGATTTCTACAGATGTTACGTTTCACTCACATACAAGACACAAAATTAATTAATTTAAAAAAAAAAAAAAAAGATACTGCATGTAAAGCAAGCTTGGGGTGACATACGGCGTTACATTTTACATGCATCCAACACAGGTGGTATGGATTGAGCCACTTGGAAGCATAAATGCTCATATATGTAGAAAAAATGCTTCAGAGATTCATGCTTTCAGTTTTAGAGGATTCAAGAGGGTACACAAATTTTAGAGCACCAATGCTTAATATTAATATAAAAGTCCATTCATCTGTCCATGATGCTGTAATTCACCGTTACAGTGCATCACTAGTGGCTGCAACAAACATACATACATATATATAATTATTTTTATTTTTTTTGCATGTGTTCTATACAGGTTGGTTTTCATATGCATTTTTATTGCCATTGCAGCAAACTGAATGGGAGAGGATATGAATCAGTGACTCCCACATCTGACAACGTAAATGCTCAGCTCTCAACCCACTTTTTAAAAAGGTTATCTGGTCCCCTGGCCCAATATCAGTGAAATAGAAGTGTGTGTGTGTACGTGAGTGAGTACTGTTTGCTGGCTGACCAGTGTGAGACGGTTGCTGACTGGGTCTCGCAGGGCCTGGATATGCGGCGTGGCCTGCTGGAACGGTGAATCCTCTAGCCATGATGACTCATGGTGCTGCACTGTTCTCATCTCTGACACCGGGGAAGGCATGTCGGACTTAACGCCGTGGGAAGAGATGGGTGTGGGAGGTTTGGATAAAAACATGACACCTTACATTACAACATCTATAAGGCATCGGACACGACTGTGACAGCGTTACAGAAATGGAAAAGCACAGTCGGAAAAGCCACAGCGAATGTAATTAGTGTAATGTAAAACTGTCCTTCATATTAATTCAATTTGCTCTAAAGCTCCTTTCCTGTCATCTTATACTGATGCTTATTTCTGTTTTCGATTTACTTTTTTTTAATATCAATTTAATATAATCTCCGATGTCATCTGCGTTAAGAAAAGAGCAAAGCTTTTCGATTTCGTCGTTTAGACAGCCTTTGATTAACGAAGGCGAATTTGGTTGAAAAGTAACTCTAAATTTAAACAGATCATTCTATTGATCCAGACCTCAGACCTATGGAGTGAACAACAATTGCATTTATCACTGTACTATTAAACATCTGCATGTCAGGACTTTTCATGCTTCTCTCATTCAAGTCATGAGACAAATTGCTTTTAATAAATGTTAATAAGATTGTTTCCTCTGGAAAGGTCCCTGTTACGTACCTCCTCGAGCCTGCTCATATGCTGGACAGTTGCTTTTGCTGGAGTGCTCACGTTCTCCAGCACGGTGTTTAAGTGTGGCAGGGGGGTTGGCAAACTGAAGGTTGGTGACAGAAGACCACGGACATACACTTTGCTCACCTAAGGAGAAGAGAGACAACTTCAAGTGAGCTTCATCTATGGCCAGCCTCAGCTGTGACATCATCAGCCGTCTCAGCTGCAGGAGGACAACGTGTGTACAATATAAGCCTGTCATTTTCTACTGAATATAATCAGTGTCATGACAGTGTAGTATGTATAGTATACATTGTTCCTTTATGCAAGATGTATCAATATAACACTGTATAAACACAGCCATAACTGTAAAACCTGTGACATCTAGGACCTGCCAATTCTAGACACAAAGAATCACTGAATGATTTAATTCCAGACACAAAGCACCAGAAGAAAAACCTTCTAAATTACAGACGACTTTAAGAACTGCATGCGGAGTATCAAAAACCATTAGGCCAACAGTGCAGATCAATGAGTCTACTTGTAGTCATATTAGAAGCTAATCTGTTTGCAGCACTGACACAAAACCAAGCTGGTTTTTATCTTGCAAAACTAAGTTAGCTAGTTACAGCGCATACACATTCCTGTGTGAAAATAACCGGTTGTGTGGTTGCAGTGTGCATCTGTAGAGACAGTGATAAGAAAACAGCATCACTGTAAACGAGACTAGACTTCATGCAGTCAGGAACTCCAGCTTTCTTGTTGGAAGATTATGATTGGAAGATCTGATGTGCTGTGTTTCACTTGATGTGGGGTTTAAATAAAGATTACTTTGCAGTTTCTATACCGGTAACTGGGGACTGTTACCCAGCTTTGACAACTACAGTTATGACTACAACACATTTACACACTTCACTCATTACTATTTCGAATACGCCGTCATATTCAAATAAGCAGCGATGCCAAATGTCACAGTAAAATCACATTTGGTGACGTAAATCTCACTTCTGAAATGATTACGGTCACTGATAAAGAAAACTGTTTCGAATTACGGACGTCGGTAGACAAACATTCACTCTGCAGTATAGGATCCGTTTGAATGAATGAATTTATTTTGATACTCATTTTTAATACAGGTTTTTGGATAGACATAAGTACACAGAGAGAAAGTTAGAACACCACATATGATATGAACACAACATGGCACATAGAAGCTCACCCGTGTGACTCCTGTGTATAACACCAAGCTGTTGTTGGTCTCTAATACTAGCAAAGCATCTATGTCCTATAAAAACAAGAATGAAAGTACACACATAGAAACTAAGAATAAGGAGTGGGGGCTGTAAGAAAGATAGCATCACAATTCATAATTTTTTTTATTAAACAATATACAGTATCTTACAAAAGTTAGTGAACCCCTCACGTTTTTGTAAATATTTGATTATATCTTTTCATGTGACAACACTGAAGAAATGACACTTTGCTATTTTGCTGTCCCCTCAAAATAACTCAACACACAGCCATTAATGTCTAAACCACCGGCAACAAAAGTGAGTACACTCCTAAGTGAAAATGTCCAAATTGGGCCCAGTTAGCCATTTCCCCTCCCCGGTGTCATGTGACTTGTTAGTGTTACAAGGTCTCAGGTGTGAATGGGGAGCAGGTGTGTTAAATTTGGTGTCATCGCTCTCACACTCCCTCATACTGGTCACTGGAAGTTCAACAGGGCACCTCATGGCAAAGAACTCTCTGAGGATCTGAAAAAAAGCATTGTTGCTCTACATAAAGATGGCCTAGGCTATAAGAAGATTGCCAAGACCCTGACACTGAGCTGCAGCACGGTGGCCAAGACCATACAGCGGTTTAACAGGACAGGTTCCACTCAGAACAGGCCTCGCCATGGTCGACCAAAGAAGTTGAGTGCACATGCTCAGCGTTATATCCAAAGGTTGTGTTTGGAAATAGACGTATGAGTGCTGCCAGCATTGCTTCAGAGGTTGAAGGGGCGGGGGGTCAGCCTGTCAGTGCTCAGACCATACGCCGCACACTGCATCAAATTGGTCTGCATGGCTGTCGTCCCAGAAGGAAGCCTCTTCTAAAGATGATGCACAAGAAAGCCCGCAAACAGTTTGCTGCAGACAAGCAGACTAGGGACATGGATTACTGGAACCATGTCCTGTGGTCTGATGAGACCAAGATAAACTTATTTGGTTCAGATAGTGTCAAGCGTGTGTGGCGGCAACCAGGTGAGGAGTACAAAGACAAGTGTGTCTTTCCTACAGTCAATCATGGTGGTGGGAGTGTCATGCTCTGGGGCTGCATGAGTGCTGCCGGCACTGGGGAGCTACAGTTCATTGAGGGAACCATGAATGCAAACATGTACTGTGACATACTGAAGCAGAGCATGATCCCCTCCCTTCAGAGACTGGGCCGCAGGGCAGTATTCCAGCATGATAACGACGCCAAACACACCTCCAAGACGACCACCACAAGAAGGTGAGGGTGAAGGTGAGGGACTGGCCAAGCATGTCTCCAGACCTAAACCCTATTGAGCATCTGTGGGGCATCCTCAAAAGGATGGTGGAGGAGCTCAAGGTCTCTAACATCCACCAGCTCCATGATGTCGTCATGGAGATGTGGAAGAGGACTCCAGTGTCAACCTGTGAAGCTCTGGTGAACTCCATGCCCATGAGGGTTAAGGCAGTGCTGGAAAATAATGGTGGCCACACAAAATATTGACACTTTGGGCCCAATTTGGACATTTTCACTTAGGGGTGTACTCACTTTTGTTGCCAGCGGTTTAGACATTAATGGCTGTGTGTTGAGTTATTCTGAGGGGACAGCAAATTTACACTGTTACACAAGCTGTACACTCACTACTTTACATTGTGGCAAAGTGTCATTTCTTCAGTGCTGTCACATGAAAAGATATAATCAAATATTTGTGAATGGTGTACTCACTTTTGTGAAATACTGTATGTCATGATATTTAATTATTATGTCATGATAACTGAAAACTAGGACCACAAAGAGTAATGCTGCTTTTATTTAAAAATAATAATAATAAAAACTTCTGGAAAAACTACGATTAATAATAATTTTACTTAATATGAACAAAAAAAAACAATGAGGTAATGCAATTTCTATAAGTTGTAACACTTAGATGTTATAGATGTAATCTCTCTAACGGTTTGTCATGAGCTTTATAACCGTCATCTCTGTGACACCTATGGAAATAATCTCACCGTGTTTTGAACACTGACCCTAATTCTACAGGCAACTAAACATACAGATTTTATTTCTGATCATTTCAACAAGTTCACATTTAATTTTGTTTCCGTTTGCTACCTCAGGCTCATTTCCTTACCTCCAAAGGTGCGGCATCTTTGGCCGGAATGGAAGTAACTGACGCAAATATGAGTTGGGAAGTTTCGTTGCTTTCAAGAAACTTGACACATCTGGAAGAACCACATGAGAGTGAACAAGAAACCTGTGTAAAAGCTAAATCGAACCATTATACGGTTTAGCCAATAAAGCGTTTAGCCAATAAAGCGTTAAAACATTTTTAATAACAAAAGCAACAATTAGAGGGGTTTTTTTTTTTTTTTTTTAAAAAGTGGCATGGAAGCGGGTGTGTAGCTCACCTGAGCTGCTGGTGGGATTCAACAAGGAAGCACAGGTATCTGTTCTCACACAGGTCAGAAGTAATGAACACTTTAGATGCCTGGCAACTCTTCTCCCTAAGCAAATGTATAAATTAGGAGCACATAATGATTTCATTTATGCAGAGCTTTTCGAACATAAGGTTGCTTTAAAAAGCCTCGACAGAAACGACAACTAATTTTGTTTACAACAAAACTGTCCAAGATAAACAGAACAAATAAACATGACAAAACATGTCCGCAATACATGAATCAGAATTAATAGATTTGATAGAATAAATATAAACAAAGGGAGAAAATAAAAGACGAGGACAGGAGCAACCAAACATGAATGGACGGGGGACATGAATTGGAATGGTACTGTGTGTACAGATGTGTTTTTAGTTCAGCTTTAAAATCTGAAACAGAGGTCACCAAGACTCTGAGGAAATTATTTACAACGGGTGGCTGATATAACGTTAAACATCCTCCTACCTACTGAAGCTAATCTAAAACAAGGATCTAATGCTGCATTCGACTAGATAAAGTAATTTGCAACAGCTGACTGGAAAAACCCTACACAACCCTGAGTTCAGCAAGTGACATCTAATCAACAGAGCTACTCGCAGCATCAACAGCAAACAAACAGCACTTCTTACTTTTAAATTACTTGACTTAATGCTGTATATACACAAGTATTTGCTTTAGATCAATCAACATACAGGCATATTAGCTTGCTAAATCTATAACACTGACTATACAGTTCAGTGTTTTAAGGAGGAATGTATTCATCACTCATCACAGTTAACTGGCTTGATTATTGTTTACAAAAAACAGACATAGTGGCGTCCATATTTCTTTCCCACTTTGTAGTGCTGAGGCACAGAGGTCAAAAATGACAATTTAAAAGTTCAGACTTTCGAGTCAAGTCGAGCGCTGCGCAAGTGTGTGTGCAGGGATGAATAGTCAGAAATGTACTGTGGTGCAAGACCATAGATGACCTTGATGGTTATTATAAGAACTCTGTACTAAATACAGAAAGGGACAAGTCACCGGTACAGTTTATAGAGAGTGGGAGTGACGTGGGCTGATTTTTGTGTGACTTATGACCGTTTTGAATTTCATGTAATTTAGTGTGAAGTTCAGCAGGAAGAGCACTAAAGAGTTAGAGCAGCCAAGACAAGAGCTGATGAAGGTATGAACTAGTGCTCAGTAGCTTCGCTGTTTAATATAGGGACGAGTCTACAAATATTGCAAAGGTATAGGAAGGTAGTCTTTGTAAGTGAGCTAATATGAGAACCAAAATTAGGTTATGAGTCACAATAATTACACCAATATTACAGACAGATTTAGGGTTTAATCTGGACTTCAATATCAATGCAGGTCAGAAACAGAGGTCACCAACAAGACCGACTGAACCACTGTTTTGTCAGTTCTGAATCAAATTGGAGTTTGTAACACCGTGGATACAGATGGTATTAAAAGTGAGGATGGAGGAAGAGGAATTGCAGGGCTAGAAGTGATACGGCTCTCAGAACAGTGTCATCAGCATAACAGTGAAAACCGAGGACAACTATGGGACTGGAAGGAAACCTGGAGCTTATGACAGCCCAAGAACTCATCCATGTGAAACCTGTTTAACTTAGCACATAGATTCTATGGTTAAGTTTCTCATCATCACCTTGTCTTCAATCATTTTCACACTTTGATCTTATTTTCTGAGATCATCGAGGTCATACGTAATGCTACCTGAATCATTTTTTTTAATGAAAGTACATAAAAGGTCTGTTTTAAATGAAAGAAGAAGTGAACTTAATGCTGGTTTAGCAAATTTTACCCAATTTACAACTTAAAGTATAATCCAAATAAGAGGTCAACCATTTTATAACAGTCATTACTTTAAGTGAAAGCGAAACAATTTGGTTAGAGCATTTCCAACGACACTTTATAAAAACAGAAGCAGAAATACTGCTTTTTCTTTCGAAAGTAAGATCTCATCTTTGCAGTCATAGCGGTACAATCATATGTATGCCTTCATTGTATACAGGTTGTGACTAACCTGTAGGAACTAGTGGTCTCTGTCCACAGCTGCTCAATGCAGAGGTCAGGCAGGATGGGCTCCATCTCAGGCATCAGGGCTGTTTCATTCAGCGTGCTGTTGGGGGACGCCTGCAGGCTGTGTCCACGGGCTGACGGTGAGTGGCATGACACATTGAAGCGCTGCGTTCCCGTAAAAGAAGGTGCCGCCATGCCAGGGGAGTGGGCTCGGCTAATTATTAAGCACACACAGCGAAGAAAAACACTCATGTTGGAAACATTGTTGCAACTAAAATACACCAGGTTATAGCTAGGGATAAGATACTGAGCATCTGCACTGGGGGGTTCTGGGTAGGTTTTGACACATTTTCTGATCCACTGAAATTCCATGTCATGAAACAATACGTATTACATATATTAACACATATATATTAAAGGCATGCTGCTATTCCACTTGTACTGTTCTTCACAACTTGTAGAGTGTAAGTTTTAGTCAGTACGAGGATGTCAGTGTCGATTATCTTAACAAAAGTGGAAAATGTGTAATCGGTTAAAGGAAAAATAAAAGTGGAAATACTCCAATAATTGTCAGATGTTTAAATAAGATGCGAGTGTCTGACGAGCGCAGAGTCTGCCTGACCTGAGAGCGGCCATGTTGGAGATATTGGGCGAGTGTGCACGGGAGTGCAGTGTGGGTGAGGTGGGCACACGGCTCTGGTTATGCAGGGCATGGCAGTGCAGGGGTGAGCCGGGGGAGTCCAGCCGGCTCACGCTCCTCAGGTGGGCACCAAGGAAAGTGGGTGCGGCTGTGGGGGTCTGAGCTGGCCCATCCTGACTGGGACACTTCAAAACGGTAGCTTGCTCCTGCAGGGGAAAACTTCAGTTTGTAATTCATTCACATAGTCGGCATTTCCATAGGATTGTTAAAAAAAAGTCTCTTAAGAAAAAAGAAAAAAAAAAATACAGCAGAAGTACTTTTGCTGAGTCAGCACAGCAAACATGCTCAGTTTGTGTCAAAATTGTAACAACATTTAATTTAAAAAAAAAAAAAAAAATGTCTATCAAAGTTTTGTGTGTGTATCAAATTATCTACTGAATATGCAGAATAAACTGCATTGTTGTGGGTTTAAGCACCGAACCGAACACAAGTTTTGAGCTGAATCACTGTTACCTCTGGTGTGACTTTGCGCAGAGCCCAGATAGTATGACTGCACTGCAGTTTGTCGTAGGTCATGATGATGGAGGGTTCAGCACAGGAGAACACCACTTGAAGTGCGCTGTCAGATACATACTGCAGGCGCTGTGTCTCAAACAGCCCTGCCACACCCAGACAAACATGTTAAACTCGAGATAACGCTGCCTCCATATACAGTCTCCCCCAAAAGTACTGGAACAGCAAGGCCAATTCTTTGGTATTTTGCTACATAATGAAGCCATTTGGGTTTGAGTTCAAAAGATGAAGATGAGACGTTAGATCAGAACTTCAGCTTTCATTTCCTCATATTTACATCTAGATGCATTAAACAACTTAATACATGGCCCCTTTGGTGGCAGACCACCCAATTATTAGGTGATCAAAAATATCAGAACACGTGTTCGACGACAGTTGTAGCTCATAAGAGTCGGAACGGACTGCATCTCACCTGCAGACTTGCAGACAACAGGGGCTATTTCATCCAGAGGGTGGAGCATGCTAAAGAGGGTGGGAAGAGGCTCCCTGACAAGAAAAAACAACAAAAATGAAAACATATGCACACACAAACACCTTAACCTCACTTTAATTAAATGCGTGCAAGTTAGATAAAATAACATCACCACTAGCCAATGAGGACAAAAACTATGAAATAAGTACCTTGAGGGGCTCAATGGAGCATCAGATGTGAGATTTTTGCGCCCAAAAAGCAATCCAAACTTAGTGGGCCACAAAAAGGAGACCTAAATTGCAAATAAAACGGTTATTGTACACTTAGTTCACATGGTACCATTTGTACATAACGAGCTATCATGCTAATGCTTAAAACTTATCTTATTTCTATTAGTGACACATTATGTAACAACATCGTTAAGAAATAACATTTCTTTTAATAACTACTAGTGGACTCGGACTTTAAAGACTACTTTAATACTGACTAGTTCTAAAGTTCTAAATAATCAAATATATACACTAACCATAAGGAATCGTTCATGTCTGTCCAATATCCACAAACAAAATAAAACAATACCACGGTAAAAGTCCTACAAAGTCCTCTGCAATGTTGTATAATATTTTCAAATTATTTTCAATAAATTATACACCCATTACAGTAACCTGTACATACTGAGCTAAATCAATAATTTATTAGGCTTAAAATACTCATATAGCACGAATATGACGATGGTACAGTACACCTGGAACCATTTACCTGAAACGGCAGCGGGGAGATGAAGTCCTTTCCACTCACAGAGTGTACATTCACGCATGCGCTTTGGACTATACAGACACACTGTTCAACTGTGTCCTTTTCTGAAGTTCAAGGATAGAGAAGAGCTCAATTTTAGCAACATTTGACAAAGGTTCACAATTACACGCACATGAAGAAAATAAACGTAGCCAGCGATGCAAAATAGGCTCACCCTCTTTCCGGGATTGAGGAACAATGAAATTACACCACAGGGCCTATAAAAAGAGTAATAAAATACAAGAAATAAGCCTCCTGAACAGACATCATTTTACATAAGGTACATACAGTGGTGCTTGAAAGTTTGTGAACCCTTTAGATTTTTCTATATTTCTGTATATGATCTAAAGCAACATCAGATTTTCACACCCAAGTCCTAAAAGTAGACAAAGAGAACCCAATTAAGCAATTGAGACAAAAATATTATACTTGATCATTTATTTATTGAGGAAAATCATCCAATATTACATATCTGTGAGTGGCAAAAGTATGTGAACCTTTGCATTCAGTATCTGGTGTGACCCCCTTGTGCAGCAATAACTGCAACTAAACGTTTCCGGTAACTGTTGATCAGTCCTGCACATCGGCTTGGAGGAATTGTAGCCCGTTTCTCAGTACAGAACAGCTTCAATTCTGGGATGTTGGTGGGTTTCCTCACATGAACTGCTTGCTTCAGGTCCTTCCACAACATTGGAAATCAGGTCAGGACTTTGACTTTGGTTTTAACCATTATTTGATGGAATGAATTGTGTGCTTATCCTAGAGGTTCACATTGGATCACTTTCCCAAAAAAATAAATGACCAAGTATAATACTTTTTATCTCATGTGTTAAATTGGATTCTCTTGGTCAACTTTTAGGACTTGATCTGATGTTTTAGGTCATATTTATACAGATATATAGAAATGTATATTTTTTCCACATAGATTTACAAACTTTCAAGCACCACTGTAAATACCTTAAAGAGCAACTCCAGTGGCCTATTTTTGCCACTGCCATATCCCAGTGTCTACATTATCTGCATCACATAACCACTGGTTGTGGAAGGGTATATTTGCCAGGACAAACCATATAGTGATGTGTAACTGGGTCATTTTCACAACTCAAAATACTCGACAGACAAAATGAACGAGTTTGTTAATTCCAGAGAGCTGATCACGACTCTATAAAGCATCTTGCTCTTTTGCCACCAACAAAGCATAATGACCGAATGTCTTCGGCGCTTCTATAACACCAGCTGTGTTGCCTCTCTCACGTCTTTGTTTTTGCTCTGCATGCGCTGCAAAAGAAGTTAAATGTTAAAAGCTTATTAAAATCTTATAACTGGCGCCACTTTAATGCTCATTTTAAACCTGATTGGGGAACTTGGCTTGCCGCACACTAAGATAATTTTGTCAAGCTAATAAACTTTATTTGGTCGTATACTGTGGTAATGCATGTTTATAATAATCTGACCTTTTTATACAGACCATTTGCACAATATATTTATGCAATAATAGGGAGAAAGCACAGAAATGACGCTCTGTGCACCACATTCTAGAAAACAAAACGAGACCTTTAAAAAGCTTAGAAAGATTTTCTTGACATCTTGTTGGTTTCATCTGACTGCTGAAGACATGGACTGCCAAGAGCTTACAAAGTATGCACAGGATCTCAGCATTCAAAGATATATCATTTAGGAGATGGGTACAGAGGAATTTCCGAAAGTCATCAAAGGGCCAGAAGAAAAGAACAAAAAATATATATAATAATAATAATAAAAAAAAAACTTATCAAGGAGGCTGTCAAGAGACCTACAGCAACATTAAAGTAGCTGCAGGAATAGCTGCCAAGGACTGGTCACTTCCTGCATGTGACAATCTCTCATATTCTTCACGTTTGGACTATGGGGTAAAGGTGGCTAGATGGAAACCCTTTCTAACAAAAAGAAAAAACACCCAAGCCTGCATACATTTAGCCAAAATGTGTTATGGCTTGATCAGACTTTTTGGGCTTAATTTTAAAAGATATGTTCATTGCAAGAACAAGAGAGCTCATCACCCAAAGAACACCATACTCATGGCGAAGATGTAATCAGCATCCATATTAATCTACACACACTGAGCACTTTATTAGGAACACTATACTGATACTGATTAGGGACTCCGTTTGCTCTCAGAACAGCATCAGTTCTTCGTGGCGTGGATTCCACAAGATGTTGGAAACACTGCTTTGAGATTCTGGTCCATGTTGACATGATTGCATCTCGCAGTTCCTGCAGGTTTTTCAGGTGCACTTTCATGCTGCGAATCTCCCGTTCTACCACATCCCAAAAGTGTTCTACTGGATTCAGACCCGGTGACTGGGAAGGCCACTGAAGGACACTGAACTCAACGTCATGTTCGTAAAACCGGTTTGAGATGACTTTTGGTTATTGACATGGTGCATTATCATGCTGGAAATAGCCATCAGAACATGGTAAATTGTGACCATGAAGGGATGCACATGGTCAGCAACAATACTCAAATAGGCTGCGGCATTCAAGCGATGATTGGTATTAACGGGTCCAAAGTGTGCCAAGAAAACATTCCCCACATCATTGCACCACCTCCACCAGCCTGGACTGTTGAAAAGGCAGCTTGGGTCCATGGATTCAAGCTGTTGGCACCAAATTCTGACACTACCATCTGTGTACCTCAGCAGAAATCGAGATTCTTCAGACCAGGGTACATTTTTCCAGTCTTCAACTGTCCCATTTTGGTGAGCCTGTGCCCACTGCAGCCTCAGCTCAAGTGGGACCTCAAGGTTTGACGTGTTGTGCATTCTGAGCTGCTTTTCTACTCACCAAAACTGTACAGAGTGGTTATCTGGGATTCTGTATCCTTCCTGTCAGCTCGAACCAGTCTGGCCATTCTCCACTGACATGCTCATCAACAAGGCATTTCTGTCTACAGAACTGCTGCTCACTGGATGTTTGTTCTTTATTGCACCATTCTGAGTAAACTCTAGAGACTATTATGTATGAAAATCCCAGGAGATCAGCAATTATAGAAATATTCTATACCTCAGTCTGGATGCAACAAGCATGACGCAGTCAAAATCACTGAAATCACATTTTTTTCCCCATTCTAATGGTTGATGTGAACTTTACCCAAAGATAAAGTACGATTTTATGCACTGCTGCCACACGATTGGCTGATTAGATACTTGCATAAATGAGTACGTGTACAGGTGTTCTTAATAAAGTGCTCCATGAGTGTATTATACATTTGGTATGGATAAGGTAATTTTCCCCCTCCTGTACCATATTACTGATACCTGCTGAACTGGGCTGTCCACAGTGAAAGCCTTGTACACATAGGAAGCTTGATCCTTGGTCCCACGGCTCCAGATGACCATGTGCCCGGCCACGTACAGCTCCTCTTCATATTCGGCTTCATCACTGAACACAGCGGAGCCTTTCCTCAGCTGCCAGGACTCCTGCCAGACAAAGACCAATGTAAACCGTGGGGGAATTTTTTCACAAGACATCTGTCTGTTTGTCTACACTTTACAATGCATTTTTGGACTTCCTACCAGATGTCAATTAAAACTGCACAAACACCATATAAATGATGAAATATTTCGTCCTACACATTGGCGAACGAGATGCGCGAGAGCTGGTATTCTGAGAATCAGTGCTTAAATGCAGAAAACAGTAGTGTCGATGAAGAACACCACCTACTTTCTCTCTCTCCTGGAGGCTGACCTCCTGCAAGGAGCCCACCAGTCCCGCAGCTCCGTCAGAGCACCAGAGCTCGGGGGCAGGCTGCAGCTGGCGCAGCTGGAGGTTCACGGCGCTTGGGTGGCGTTGGCAGTGCTCACGGCCGAACGGGACAAACGGCTGCAGTTCCCCAGCGGCTATCATCATGGCAGCTCTCTCTTCATGCACGTTCGACATGAGTCCCCAATATCAGCATTTTATTTCTGAGAGAGAGAGAGAGAGAGAGAGAGAGAGAGAGAGAGAGAGAGAGAGAGAGAGACAGAAAGGGAGAGAAAGAGAGAAAGAACGAGAGAGATAGAGAGAGAAAGATAGAAAGAGAAAGGGGGAGAGAGAATAAATGCTTCAAATTGTAAAATGGTGTTCTCAAAAATATCTTTGGGAATATTGTTAAGGGAAGAGTTTCCAAGTTTCCCAGAAAATCCAAAAGGGAACCAAGTATTGGCTTGAGTTTAAAACCCAGACAGTAAAATATAGTCTGCACACGTGCTGTGGTCATGTGATTTACTAATCATCAAGCGCAATATGGATGGCCACAATCCTTACAAGTGCTGATAATAAAGGGCAAAACGAAGAGTTTGCATTGAAACAAGGTGTATGAAGTACACAAAGGAATTTTTTATATTGTGGCAAGAATGTGTACACCAGGAAGACACTCCCATGTCTGTGATTTATAAAGATTTATATCTCATGTGAATGGATCATAATTCCTGCAGATGTCCTCCAGCAACATTACTGGGTCTGGGTATCTTATCCTGGAGAAAGAATTAAGGGATTTAATCTTTTTGTTTCCATTTTTTTTTAATTATTATGATGATGATATATGCATGGCTGAGCAAAGAGACAGATTAATAATACATTTTTTCATCTTCAAGACCAGGATGTTTTTTCAAATGGCTAAATACCAGGCAACACAGTGGCACAGTGGATATCATTGCCACCTCACATGCCATGGTTCTCGGATCCTCATGAGCTCAGGTTACTGTCCGTGTGGAGTTTCCTCCGGGTTCTCCAGTTTCCTTCCACTATCCCAAACCATGACAATAAGTGTGAATGTCTGTGTGCATGGTGCACTGGGATGGACCGGCGTACCACCCCGGGTGTATTTATCCTCACGTCAAATGTTTTAAACCCTAACATCCTTATTAACAAAGGATGAAAATCTTTAACATTAAGAACAGATATTTATATTTAACAATTAGGTTAGAGACAATAAACCTAGATCAAATAGTTCAGGTTTTCTTTTTTTCAAATAGAAAAACTGAACAGTGACGTTTCCGTGATGTATAAAATTGACCAAAAATGTCCATGCCAATGCTAATCTTTTATTCATGCCTAGAATTCTCAGGTTTTCCTGATTAGATACTTTTAAGCTGGTTTCACAGGTTGATTTTTCTGTCAGCAGTCTAGAGATTGGATATTGTGCTTCCATTAGACTTATTATATTGATATGTTAAAAAGATATCCATAACCAATCAAATTTATTGCTTAAGCTGCATCTCAGCCAGCTCCCTAGTTCAGTAGTCAGGTCACTGATCAAGGAGTCGGCCATTTTAAAGGCTGTCTCAATCGCAAAATCCTTCTACTGCACTGGAACGTTTGCTCCCTAAAAAAATCCCTCGATGCATCGCAAAAACCAGGTCACATCAATGCTCACTATGTTCCCTTACTGGAAATGACATATTTTCTGAAGCCTCTCAGCTTAAAAAAAATGGCGGAAGAAGTCTCAGCCAACTTTGTCTACAAATGTGAGTAGCTTATCAGTCTTGTTGCGCTCAAATGATTTTTAACTTTATTTGATGATCTTTCGTTTGTTTGAATCCCACAACTTTTAAGTGTTTAATGGTTAATAGAAATATCCATTAGCAGCCTATGATCTTGTTTGAAGTACCATAACAGAAACGTGTGTGATTAAGCTAATAAATTTCTGACATATAATGTCAATGATGATTTGGGGTGCCATGTAATTTGCTGGTGTTGGTCCACCATGTTTTCTTGAGTCGAGAATCAATGCAGCATCTACCAGGAGATTTTAGAGCACTTCACGATTCCATCTGCTGACAAGCTTTACGGAAATGCTGATTTCCTTTTCCAGCAGGTCGTGGCACCTGCCCACAGTGCCAAAACTACTAGTAACTGGTTTTATGACAATGGTATTACTGTGCTTGATTGGCCAGCCAACTTGTCTGACCTGAACCCCATAGAGAATCCACGAGAGACACCAGACCCAACAATACAGACGAGCTGAAGGCCGCCATCAGAGCAACCTGGGCTTCCAGAACACCTCAGCAGTGCCACAGGCTGATTGCCTCCATGCCACGCCGCATTGATGCAGTAATTCAAAAGGAGCCCCGACCAAGAGTGCATAAATTAACATACTTTTCAGAAGGTCAACATTTCTGCATTATAAATTCATTATTATAATCTTTTGAGATACTGGATTTTTTATTTCTCTGAGCTGTAAGCCATAATCATTAAGATTAAAACAAAAAAAGGCTGGAAATTTTTCACTTTTTTGGTAATGAATCAATAATATATGAAAGTTCCACTTTTCGAATTCAGTTACAGGGAAAAAGTAAACTTTTCCACGATATTCAATTTTTTTTTTTTAGATGTGCCTGTATATATATATAAAAAATAATTATACCCTATGGAAATTGCTGGCTTGTTTAACATATTTGGACATTCGACCCTCTTTGAAACAGTGCCTATTAAAGTTGATTTACTTGAGCAAAAACCACAAGGAAAATTCGCTTTCAATCATTTATTCAACAGAAATATCAATAGATGTGATATTCTTCTGTGGAAAAAGTAAGCACACCCTTGGCCTCAGAAGCTAGTATTGCCCCCTTTAGTAGGAATAACTTCTTGTAGGAGTTTTGCATAATTGTCCACCAGGCTTGCTGGATATTCTGACCACTCTTCAATATTCTTTCAGTTGCGAGATGTAAGAGTTTTCATGCATGTGCTGCCCGTTTCAAATCCCCCCACAACATTTCAATGGGATTCAATTCTAGACTTTGACTAGGATATTCCATAACCCTCCATTTCTTCTTTTTGAGCCATTCCTTGGTGGATTTGCTAGTGTGCTTAGGATCATTATCCTGTTGAAAAGTCCACTTTCAGTTCAACTTCAACTTTCAGACAGATGACCTCACATTATCTTCAAGCTCTCTTTGATATGATGCAGAATTCATAGTTGAATCAATTAATGCAAGCTGTTAAATCCCTGAGGCAGTGAAGCAACCCCAAACCATAACATTTCCAACACTGTGCTTCACAGTTGGTATGAGGTGCTTCTCCTGAAAATCTGTCTTTGGTCTGCATCAAACATGTCTGCTGTTACTTTGGCTGAACAACTCTATCTTTGATTTGTCTGTCCAGAGCACATTATTCCAAAAGGCCTGGTCTTTGCCCATGTGCTCACTGGCAAACTGTAGTCTTGCAAAGGATTTTTCCTGGCATGTCTCCCATACAGGTCAAATTTGTACAATCTCTTTCTGATTATAGAAGCATGCACTGTGACACAAACAGTTGCAAAACTTACTAGCAGATCCTGTGATGAAATTTTGAGGTTCTTAGAGACTTCTTTTTGCATCAGACGGCCTGCTCTTGGATTGAATTTGCTGTGATGGCCGGTCCTGGACAAATTAGCACTCGTTTGAAATCTGCGCCATTTGTAGATGATTTTCCTTACAGTGGAATGATTTATTTAAAATAATTTGGAGGTCTTTTTAAATCCCTTGCCAGACTCACAGGCATCCACAACATTTTTCTGAAGGCCTTACAGAACTCTTTAGATCTTGGCATGATGACACCACACACCTCAACAGCAAAGTGTTCCCACCAGACAGATACAAGAGGGGTATAAATAACACAGGATCCACCTGCACTCCCTAAACAGGTTCTAATCTCTGGCACCCAACCCAAAATAATCAACACCTAATCATAATTTTATGGCTTTTCTATGTGACTGAACTGTTTCTTTTTTGTGCGTCATTTGATAAAGTGTATCAACTTTATTAATAGGCACTGTTTCAAAGAGGATCAAACGTTTGCTTGTCCAAATATGTCAAAAAAGCCAACAATTTCCATGGGGTGTGCTTACACTTACATTTATTCATTTAGCAGACGCTTTTATCCAAAGCGACTTACAACTGAGGGAATAAAAGCAAAGCAGAGAACAAAATAAGTAGTGCTATCCTGCAAGATGTATAATTGTGTTCTAGAGAAGCAAAGTGCGCAGAGTAAAGGTGTAAGAGCCAGAGCAAGTTTTATTTATTTTATATTTTTTAAATAATGTGGGGCTTGGCATTTTAGGTCTTAATTAAGTGCTCACGGAAGAGGTCGGTCTTTAGCTGTTTTTTGAAAATAGTGACCGATTCTGCGGTCCGGATTGAGTTTGGAAATTCATTCCACCACTGAAGGACAGCTAGTTAGTTTGTGTACCTATTTTTTCCTCAGGACTGTATATACACATACTCATTACCAGTGAAATATACACTTCCCAGCATGCAACAGCAGTGAGCTGGGCCTCAGAACATTAGTGCTGTAACACTGCTCCTGTATTAAACTGTGTGTAGGTCTAAATACATGCCTACTTATTATAGCAATTATTTATGTCCACATATGGAATAATACAATTTTAGGATCTTGGTGTAAGCAATATGTAAGGAAACTGCACGTTTTAATACTGATTAAATCAAATGTATTAAAACAGCAACGTTACATACTGGACTTGTCTAGCTTCAGCTGATATTTGTGTGTTTTGCTATTGGCTTGTTTTTGTCACGCGGACTAGCAACCCTGCAGAAACATTTTTAAAAGTTTTTTTTTAATAAAATAAATAACTAAATGTTGTTTATTAGCTTGAAAACTTGAAAATAAAGCGTATTTTCCCAACTGAATCAGCTGAGAATATTTACACTGTATTTGCAAACGAAAGGAAATTTTAAAGAGGCATGATGCTACTTATTAGCTTGCTAGCTAGGAAATTAGCTGCAAGGCGTAGCTGTTTGTTTGTTTTGACAAGACGTTTTTAATAAAACGTTAAGTATTTTTCACATTCACTGACAAATACTCTATATAAACCCTCTCTGTGACTCAGCTGTTCTTACTTTAGAGACACCGTTAGCTAAACAAGCTAGCGACTATTAGCAGGCAAGCTATTCACTGATAACAAACCTGGTAATAAGGAATAGCCTGGCTCTTGTCTTGGAGTCCGGTCCTTTCTTTCACTGGATGTCACCAGAACGTACTAGCAATTACACCCGCAATGAAACGAACTAAAACGAATGATAAGCAGTGAAAATGAAGTAAAAACACACTTTCAAATGAACGCGGACATCTTTGCAATCCCGTGAGTCTCTGCACCGAGAGCAACCAATCACAACGAGAGCTGAGGGGACGCGTCACTGTGCAGGGAAATGCATAGGAACTGCACATCGACCAATCAGCATGCAGAGTTTCTCACACACAAACCATAACGCAGTTACTAACTATAATGCTATTCAAAATCTTACCTCCTGTATAATCTGATATATACTCACTGGTCACTTTAAGAGGAACACCAGTACCCCTGCTCATTCGTGCAATTATCCCATCATCTTATCATGTGGCAGCAGCGCAATTGAACCCTTTCTCTTAGTACACTGCCGTTCCATTTCCGCCGTCAGAATGGACCTTTTCAATCAGTATAGGCAAATTAAGTCTGAGTCAGGACACTGTTGGGTTTCTGTGTGTAGAGTATCATGACTGTGTTTAGCTGCTGGTGAGCAGTGCAGAGGGAAAGAGGAGGGGTGTGAGCCTGCTGCTGGGCAAACAATTCACAGCTCTCTATAAAAACATTGGTACAGAGATAAAGCGGACAGCATAGCTAAAGCTTTTTGATAGTAGAACACCGTATACAGCCACCACAATAGAAATATAACATTTAAACATAGTAGGCTAAGTAAAAAATTAAAATTTTAAGAAATACTTATGAAAAGCTGTGTGTGCAGAGTTTGCATGTTACCCGGTTTCCTCCGGGTACTCCCCAGTCCAAAAACACGTGTTGTAGGCTGATTGGCATTTCCAAGTTGTTCATAGTGTGTGAATGGGTGTGTGAATGTGTGTCTAATTGCACCCTACGATTGGTTGGCACCCCGTCCAGGGTGTTCCCCGCCTCGTGCCCCGAGTTCCCTGGGATAGGCTATAGGCTCCCCCACGAGCCTGTGTAGGATAAGCGGTATGGAAAATGGATTAAGAGATGGAAAAAACTGCATATGAGTATATACTACTTGTATATGAGTCATTAACCAGTGGCAGTGGGATATTACAAATAAATTCAATGCTGAACATAGGCACCCCCAAACCAGCAGAAATTCCTTCTTTTTTTGGCCTCTGGTTAAAAGAGTTAAAGGTCAAACGCTTCGGTTAGTGTTCACATCAAACATCAGAATGAAGGGGAAATGTGGTCTCTATGACTTTTTGGTGCTGGTTGGAGTTTTTCAGAAACTGCTGATCTCCTGGGATTTTCACACACAACAGTCTGTAGAGTGGGGAGGGGGGGTGGGGGATTACATCCAGTGAGATCATGCTTTGATCACATTTGATATTTGATGTGAGCATTTACTTGACCTAAATCCTTTGTGTGTGATTTTGTATATTACGCTGCTGCCACAAGATTGGATTCACATTCACATTTACATTTACGGCATTTGGAAGACGCCCTTATCCAGAGAGACTTACAGAAGTGCTTTGAAGTCTCTATCAATAAATACATCCTGATACTGGTTCACTAGGTCACGGACTAAGAATACCATCAGTCTAAAAAATCTGTTGGGGATGTAATATAGTAAGAAATACACACAGACAGCACATTTTTTTAGATGAAAAGTGCTAATTTAAGTACTTTAGGAAGAGGTAGGTCTTCAGACGCTGTTTGAAGACCGCCAGTGACTCAGCTGCTCGGACATCTAGGAGAAGTTCATTCCACCACCTGAGTGCCAGAATAGAGAAGAGTTTTGATGCATGCTTTCCTTGCACCCTGAGAGATGGTAGATGATTGGATGAATGGATAATTGCATGAATGAGCAGGTGTACAGGAGTTCCTCCTGTTTTGATTTATTCATGTGTTGTGTGTATTATATTTACTATCTTCCTGTTGATTGCTGTTCATACTGTACCTTGTTCTTGCATGCTGAGAAAAGTGAGGAGTCTGTGTGTTCTAGTGAAAGATTAGGAGTGTGTGCTCCAGTGAAAGATAAGGAGTTTGGATTGTAGTGAAAGGTGAGCATAGGAGCCAGTCCTCAGTCACTGTTCATACATTTTCAGTAACTGATTTATCCTAGTCAAGGTAACCGTGGATACGGAGCCTAAGCTGGGAACACTGGGTGCGAGGCAGGAATTCACCATGGATAGGTCACAAGTCCATCCATTTGTACACACGCATTCACACCTAGAGGCAATTTAGATTTGGGAGGTCAGAGGAAACCAGAGAACCAGGAAAAAACCCACACGGACACGGAGAGAACATGGGAAACTTCACCCAGACAGTAACCTGAGCTCGGGAACACTACCCACTTTGCCGCTTCATAGCTCACCACTGAACTGCCTCTCAGTCATTTTGATACAGCTGAATAGTCTATCATGCAGTGACTCTTCATATATGAATCCAATATATCCTTCGTGTATTCATTCATTTATCGATTCATCTTCTGTTTGTAACCCTACATTACCGTACACTTCACTACTAATGGAAATGTGACTAAAATGGATTAACGTAGTGTTAAGTAGTGTTTCACTACAGGGTTTGTGTGTGTGTGTGTGTGTGGATGGGTGGGTGTGTGTGTGTGTGGATGGGTGGGTGGGTGTGTGGGTGTGTGTGTGTCTGGGTGCTTTTGTGAGCATGTCATATGTTTAAATGTTGCTGTGGAATCTCTGACAATTTTGACCTTGAAGGGACGTTTGGCATGTGTGTGTGTGTGTGTGTGTGTGTGTGTGTGTGTGTGTGTGTGAGAGAGAGAGAGAGAGAGAGAGAGAGAGAGAGAGAGAGAGAGGGGGAGAGAGACTGAGATTGCTTGGTTGTCTTCAAATCAATCTGTTGACACGAGCAGGTGTCTGAGGGGACAGAGGGAGTCACGATCTCTCTGTTTAATAGCAAGAAACTATTTGGTTTCTCCCAGTGTAGGGCCAGCAGGGGAACAATTAACAGCATGAAGCACCAAAACCTTTTGTGATTTAATACAGAACAAATCTGCAGCAGGTAAAAAAGGGAGGAGGAATGTTCAAAACCACAGAAAAATGGACAGACAGACAGACAAATAGACAGACAGATGGATAGATGATAGATAGATATATAGATAGATAGAGTAAGCTTTTATATACAGTAAGCTTTTACAAAATTGTCAGTAAAATAATATTTTATGAGGTGTAATGTGAATGATACAGTATTGCATACAGACTAAACAGAATTCCCCCCCCCCCCATAGTTTCCTATATATAAACCAACCAATAAAGTCTTTTTATATATGAATGTTCTTTTTTTTGTGTGGCAGTGTGATATATTTGTGCATTGCGCACTGACAGAGAAAATAGAGATGGATGGGTCTGGCAATTGTTCTGTTCATTCCCAGAAGGAGTGGAACTAGGAGAATGCGTCTTCACTGTGCTCATTTTACTCAATTATTTTTCAATAAAGCTCCGCCCTCTCACATATGGCAGTCGTCACCTCTCAGTCCTGTCATAGTGTTTCAAATTGTGGGATATATTATTGGATCTCAGCATTTCTGTCGTGTGTGTGTGTGTGTGTGTGTATATATATATATATATATATATATATATATATATATATATATACATATATACATATATATATATATATGAATGAAACTCTGAAACTATTGGAACAGCAGTTCCAATAGTTTAAAATTTCATCTTTTATATACTGGTGTTTATATGTAGATGTGTTAAACAACATAGACCATAGCACATTTTGAATCTCACCACCCAATTTGTAGGCGATCAAAAATATTGGAACATGTGACATGTTTCTTGTTACCCAGGTGTGTCCTGTTAGAGTGATTGTTTAAACAATAAATATCTCTGAACATCTACTCTTGGTTTTAGCCTTCAATTTCTATTGTGAAGACAATTTGTTGTTAAAAAGGTTAAGCCAAAATGAAGATCAGAGAGCTGTCTGTGGGAGAAAAGCAAGCTATTTTGAAGCTGAGAAAAGAGGGAAAATCACTCAGAGGCATTGCACAAACATTGGGCCAATAGATCAATTTGGAATAGGGTTAATTTGGCACTAAAAACATCAACGAACACAGTGGCAAGTAAGCAAGTATTGAGAATCATTTCTGCATTTGTTATTTTTTTTCCTTGAAATAACCTTTATAGTTATAGTCTTTGCACTTTTGGTCAAGAGTGTTATAATATTTAATTATATATAATTATATAACTTTGTGACATGTTTAAAAAAAAAAAGAAATGTTAAGGAAATTATTTAATTTTCCAAAGTTAACATAAAAGAACCTTATTCACCTACTTTGAATCCATCATTTATCTTGTTAATGTCAAATTGTGTTTCAAAACTGTACGCAAGGACCATGCAGGGGGAAAAAGCTCCTAATGTTATTGGGCATGATGACCAGTGTCCCAAGAGCAATGCACCACAGACCTTGTCCTTGATTAGACTCCTAATGATGCTCTGAAAGCATAGTTGAACCTAATATCCTCTGTGTGGCCAGATGTCCAGATGTGTACTTATAGCATTAGTTAGGGTTGCACTGAAGATGGGGCTTAATTGATATGTCACAGGGCTTTTGGGTGATATCAGAGTCATGATTCCTGTAAAGCCTGAAAGCAGAGCTTCTAACATCTAATACAGAAAATGGTGAACTATGTGACATGCTAACACTGATCTTTAACACATACGTATAGTAATAACATTGAATGGGTTTCAAGTCTGGTTGCCCCAGGGATATGAATGTAATTTCAGGTAAATGCAAATGAACTAAAAAGAATAGAGTATGTTTTACTCTATGAATGTACTTTTATTGTTTGTTTGGTGTTTCATTTACACTTTTACTTTTATAGCATTTTGCAGATGCTCTTATCCAGAGCAACTTAAAGAAGTGCATTGAAGTATTTGCTATATACCCTCACACTTGTGCAAACACCTATCATCTCAGAATACTGCAAGGCTAAACCCTCTTACACAGGAGTTTTCGCATGTTGTCCCTGTGTCCATGTGGTTACTGGGTTCTCTGGTTTCCTCCCACCTTCAAAGACACTGAAGAAGTGGATTGGCAATACTAAAATCCCTTTGTGCCCAAAGTTCCCAGGATAGGCTCTTGATCCACTGTGACACTGACCAGAGGTTATTGGAGATGAATGAATGAATATCATAATAACAGACTATCATAATATGACCACTATATGGCCAAAGGCGTTACAGTTTGCCGTCACTGAAACTACGGGGCCTAGCCTAAACCTGTTCCTGCATGACGATGCCCCTGTGCACAAACCAAGCTTCATGAAGATATGGTTTGTTAATGTTGGAGTAGAAATACTCGAGTGGCCTGCACAGAGCCCTGACTTAAAACCCACTGAACACCTTTGGGATGAACTCTAACATCGACGGCACCCCAGGCCTGACCTCACTAATGCTCTTGTAGCTGAATGCGCACAAATCTCCACAGCCACGCTCCAAAATCTAGTGGAAAACCTTCCAAGAAGAGTGAAGGATATCATAAATGGGAACTAAATCTGGAATGGGGAAATTCATAAATCACGTACGGATGTAATGGTCAGGTGTTCATGAACTTTTGTCCTTTTATAGTATTTTAGGACATTGGTGAAAAAAGTTAATTAAAATCAGTATTTCACTTACCAGTCAATATTAATCATATTAATCAATTATCACTTATTCAATGTAGAGTTGCTAATCCATCAAACAGGCATGTTTTCAAAAGATGGGAGGAAACTGACAACCCAGATGAAACCCACATCTATACAGGGAGAACATGCAAAACTCTGTACAAGATCAGGATCAAACTCAGGATCCTGGAGCTGTGCCGTGTCAGTGCTACTCACTGCTCCATTGGGCTTCCCTGGATGCAAAAGTAATGTGAGAAAGCATGTTTGTGCCAGATATGAAGCACTGATATGATGTACTTACCAAAGCTGAGCATTTAACACAAAAACGTAACACTTTTCTTACACCTCGTACATGACTTTCAGCATGTTTTCACCAACTTGAAGCAGACCTAATGTTTATGTATAAATTACGGCCAAGAGCTGACAGTAACTGAGAAGAAGTCAGATCCACAGAATGACCTACCTCTAAACATATGGGAAAGGTGGATACATTTAGTTCAGCAAGAGCTCTGGAGATTTCATAGAAACTTTTTAGGATTCCACATGGTTTTAATATTACTCCATTAAAATGTATTGTATAGTGTTGCTATTTTGATATAACAATATGTTTGGTCTGTGATGGACTAACCCTAACCCAACCTGCCTTGCACCCAGTGTTCCTGGTTCCAGGTTCCAGATCGATCATGACCCTGACCAAGATAAAGTGCATCCTGAAGATGAATTTCTCACTATCAGTGTCTAATGCATCGTTTTGGAGTGTCGGATTTTGAGAAATTAACTGATATCATTGGTCCATTGGGTTGAATTTGTAATGTACTAGACTTGGCAACCCTGTTTATAGAGTTATTCTACAGCTTCTTCCTTATCTATTCTCTACAAAGCATTATTTTCATCTGAGTTTTTTTTTTCATCTATTTTATTCTTTGTACTTAAATCTCCTTATCTTTTAACATATTGACGATGTATTGTAAACCATGCATAAACAAACATGGTGCCAGAAACTCTGTACTCTGAACTCTGTAAAAGTATTTATTTATATAGCGCTTGCATAAAACAATTGCAGTTCATCTCTAGCACTTGATGAGTTGAGCCACAAATGCGTCATTTGTCAGAACAGTCACCACTCTGACCAGCTCTTCTATCTGTTGTGCTTTAAGCTCTTCTATCTGTGTGATTTATTAAAGTCGGTTCTATTCTTTACCTCCTTCATTAATCACTCTATAGAGAACTGGCCTGGCCGTGGAAGAGAGCAGAGCAGATGAAATCATTTGGGATGTTGTTAAGGTCAGTAACTGAGTAGTGAGTGTCTCTGCCGAGAACTGCGTAAAACTGACTCATCCTGGGGGCATGCTCACTGCTAGATGCTTCAGCGAGCACTTTACTCCAAACCAATTTCTATCTCAGCCAATTTGTCAACATATTGCATCCCATAGTCCATAATGCATAGCTCACTGGCATTTAGCAATTAACCATGCGATATAATGCAATATAAAACAATCCTTCCTACAACAGGTGTATGTCCATGCAAACACATTGAACTGTTGCATGTTTATGACTGTAATAATATTGATCAATTGACATATAAATGTAACTGGATGCTGCTTTAAGCCTGTCACAATTTTACCATATCTTGTTAAAAAAAAATCTTCTGTGGTTGTAAGCTTTTCTACATCTTGGATCCGTTACAAACTTGGTTTAAATCATCCTAACAGTGGAATAAATATGTTTCCCTACAGTTTGGCTCCTAATGTATTTAATGTCTCGAGTGATTCTGTTAGCACTGTGATTGAGGACTGCATTGCAGCAGGCTGGTGTGAGTAAACCAGCCCAGAAGCACCCTAGAGCCTCATTAAAAGACTGAATTCACAGACTTCCATATGATCACAATACTAAAATAAAAATAGAAGAAAATATGGAACTAAATTGTATAAGTATGGCCGATTATTTACAAATAATCTATAAGTAATCATTTATAGTTTCATAGATATATTGCCCAAGAGATTGTGTGACTTAAGAGTGACTTATAATGGAACACACACACACACACACACACACACACACACATACACACATGCCATGTCACACCCTTACTGACACTGATTTAGAAATAAGACTTATTATTGCTAATGCGTAAAAATGTTGTATCTATAACTGTCAGATGTTGCTGAAAGTTCAGTGTTTGCCTTCTATAGCTATAAAATCTCAGGATGGAAATCTGGCTAGTTTAGCTAGAACACTCCCAGGATGTTTACTAGATTTAGTGTAATACAGTACAGCAACAAAAGGTAAGGACACAGTGTATAGTGTTACTTGATAGCAATATGATAGTAAAGATTCTTCATCATTAATGTCCATTGAAGATTGTGATGTATTGATTTGTTATTGCCCTTTTACAAGCAGACTTTGTCACAAAGCAGCTTTACAGCAACCTGGAAGTAGATCTATATCCATAACGAAAAAGCCAGGGGTGATTGTGACACCATTTCATGGGATTATACTGCAAATCATTACTGTATGTGTTTGCATGAAGAAAACAGTAATAAATGGGTTGAAATGATATGGAGTGTTGAGTATTATCATGTTATATTAGCATAAGAAATCCTGAGAGCATAAGACAGTCTTTATGACTAAAGGAAAAGTTTGTCAACTTACAAGGTACAAATCCACTGAAGCAAAAGGCGAGTCTTATATATAAAACGTTTTGCCAGTTTTCAGGGTCCTATTCTGATTTGAAGGAATATGTTTTATTTTTTATGACAAAAAGGTCAGATTAAGAAAGCTTACTTCTTTAGTATCATACTAAGGTTACTTCTTTAGTAATCATATTGTCCTCAATCTTTCATAATGTATCATATTACATATTAAGTATAACAAATTAAGTATGTTCCTGTCAACCCTGTTACTCTGTTGCAAATAAAATAAAGAATAATTATTCTAAATATACACATACTAGGTACGTAATATTATGCTGCAGCTCTTTTGACCTGCAGAAAAGTACAAACTTGCCAGAGCTTAGCTTTAACAACATGCTCAATGTGTTGTATAGGAATGGTGTATCATGTGGAAATGATTGTGTTTCACAGTTTCTGCGAAATGAACAGCCACACAGATTTACTGCAAACAGCATTTTCCACCTCAGAGACAAAGACTGTGAAGGCAGTGAGGCAATGAAAGCTCACTCTCATGTTCTGGGAGCCATTTAGTAATTATATGTGTCTCATGACATTATACATTATGTCAGTTTAAATATGGATAAACTATAGTCATGAAGGGAAGAAGTTAGAAATGAAGTCAGTAATGATGTTCAGACACACTGTATTTCACAGACATTCCTTACTAGTTTTTCAAGGCCCCAGTATATGCCAGAAGGGAGAAAAATAACATTTCCTACACCATCATGCTGCCAGAAGCAGCCTAACCTATTGAGCCCAAACAAAATGACTCCATGGTCTTATGTTGCTTCTAGCAAATTTTGATCCTACCATCAGCATGATGAAGAAGAAATCTGTTTTCTTCCAACCAGAGATGTTTTTTTATTCTCCACAGTCTAGTTTTCATGTTCCTGTACCCACCTCTCTGACATAATCTAAATTCTATAAGAGAGTGTTCTGAGATGACTTTCTGCAAGCCATTTTGAAGCTGAGAAAAGAGGGAAAATTGATCAGAGCCAGTGCACAAGCATTGAGTATAGCCAATACAACAATTTGGAATGTTCTGAAAAAGAAAGAAACTACTGGTGTACTAACAACAGACATCGAACAGTCCGGCCAAGGGAAACAACAACAGTTGATGACAAAAACATTATGAGAGCTGTGAACAAAGTCCCAAAAACAACAGTCAGTGACATCACCAACAACCTCCACAGGGTAGGGGTGAAGTTATCCCAATCCACCATTCAAAGAAGACTTCAAGTGCAGAAACATAGAGGACATACTACAAGATACAAACCACTCATCAGCAGTAAGAATCAGAAAGCCAGATTGGAATTTGCCAGTAGAAATATAGAGAAGAAATACAGAGATGAGCCACAAAAGTTCTGGAACCAAGATGAACGTCTACCAAAGGGATGGAAATCCAAAGTGTGGAGACAGAAAGGATCTGCACATGATCCAAAACATGTGAAGAGTTCACCAGTCAAACATGGTGGAGATTTTGTCATGGCTTGGGTTTGCACGGCTGCTTCCGTAACAGGTTCACTCTCAGAAGTCTACCAAAACAATCTATCTTCCAATTTACAGAGAAATGCATCTTATTGCTATGAAGTTCATCATGCAGCAAGATAATGACCCAAAATGCACGGCCAACACAACAAAGGACTTCATCAGGGGAAAAAAGTGGAAGGTTTTAGACTAGTCAAGTCAATCATCAGATTGGCCACCATTTGACCACCAATAGAGCAGCATTTCTCCTCCTGAAGAGGAGACTGAAGGGAGAACCCCCCCCCCCCCAAATAGATAAATAAATACATAAAAATAACTGAAATAAGTTGCAGTACAGGCATAGAAAAGCAGTGTGGTGATGTCACTGGGTCACAGGCTTGATGCAGTTATTGCAGGTGTACAGGTATTCCTGTTAAAATGACCGATGAGTGTTTATCAGTGAATGATATTGAATGTTGAAACTAAAAAAAAAGCACACAGGATGTTTTCATGAACATATATTTTTATTCATAATATGTATGACAATTAAGGCCAGATTTATTTATTTCTTATGTAACTCTTCTTGGCACACAGATTAAATTAAAACTGGATTTCACTTTTACTCAATACTTTCTTTCCCATTTTCAGAATAACCACTAGCAATACTTGTGTAGTTAAGTTTACTTCTGAACTGTTAGGTGTAAGTTTCTCAATGTCCAACTCTACTGTTATTATGATATGACTCTGCTTACCACAAGGTATATGGAATGAAAAGGACTGTAATGATTGGAAGTCTCTATAAAAACCAATTCTAAATTAAGCTACAAGCCTTGTAAAGAAAATATGGTTGCAATACTTTTTAGACAGTCTCATTCTTGAATGTTCAATAGATTGCACAATGCAACCCCTACTACTTTGAATAATGGCTCAATGGCAATTTACTCTGTACAAGGTCATATTTGACCCAGACTCCTTTGATTTTGTCAAACTATGTGAAATATCTACCTTCATATTGTTGAAATCCAATAAAAATATTGTTCACAATAAAATAAACTGTTCTAGAGAAAATATTGGATGCCTGTGTAGACCATATGTTCACATTCAAACTCTCAGGAGATGACCATAGCAATGAAACATCATAAAAGAAATGAAATGAACAGTATTTAACCAAAGCTCTCCCAACAGATACTCACTGAATAATTTCTCTAACATTCTGTAATTGGCTCTAATAGACACCTCCTCAAAAAGTATTTGGTTCTTCACACACAGTCTGAACATATACATGCATGTACCTTCTCAAAGAGAGAAAATGCTCTTTATTAACATTTGATTAATTCATAAATCTCCAACATAATGTTAAACACGGACATACTATGAACGTGCATAGAATTTGAACGTGCATAGAATATACATTAAATTTTAACTATAAGGTAAGAAATCATCTTATATACAGGTGCATCTCAAAAAATTTGTATATCATGGAAAAGTTCATTTTTTTCCATAATTTATTTCAAAAAGTGGACCTTACATCATATATTCTAGATTCATTACACATTAAGTGAAATATTTCAAGCCTTTAATTTATTTTATTTATTTTTTTATTTTGATGATTATGGTTTACAGCTCATGGAAATCAAAAATCCAGTATCTCAAAATATTAGAATGAAGAATTTATAATACAGAAATGTTGACCTTCTGAAAAGTATGTTAATTTATGCACTCGATACTTGGTCAGGGCTCCTTTTCATGAATTACTGCATCGATGCGGCGCGGCATGGAGACAATCAGCCTGTGGTACTGCTGAGGACACTCAAAAGTCACAAAGTCATTATTATACAAAAGTGAGAGGTCTGAGATGCTAGACAATTCTGCATATACTGAAAATAAAATGATACATGGTGTGTATTCATTTAGAGGATGAATGAATTCAAAAGCTCAAACAAGGTTGCTATAGGACCTAGACATAAATTACATTCCATCTAATATACAGTATGTTTAGAGCCAATTCTGTCTCAAAACTATTTTAGTATTAATAAAAACAACGTATCCAAAGACCACCTGTAGCAATGAATCATGTTTAAACAGACAAAATTGCAAATAATTAGACTCAATCTATCCACTAAGTCAGACAGAACCCTTAAAAAAACAACAACAACGAAGTACCAAGAAATAATAATTTGGAGTCCAAACCAGTTAATACATACAATCTTAGGAAAAGTGGTTCTTGGGTTCTTAGTTTACATACAGCATAACCTTACTAGGTTAGAGCAGTCCTTCATTCTTACTAAGGCAATATGTCACCTGCACACATCACAGTATAATGAATCATACTAATCATGGCATAAAAAACGTCATTCTGTGCAAAGCAAAGCCTTAAATTCAGCACAGAACCAGTGACCAGCACATCAGTCTGGTGGGACTTCTCTGATGACGTAGCAGCTCAGATCTGATTTGATTGTGTTTCTCATCTCATGAAAAACATTTCAGGCATATAAAACGAGGCGAGGTGGGTGAGGCCATTCAAAGAGACACCAGTCGCGGAGGAAAGAGACGCCAGGAGTCTTTTACTGCTAACTTCTCTGAGATTAGAAATCACCTGTTTCAGCACCACGGTCAGCGCTCCAAGAGGGGCCACACGCTCATCCAAAACAACCTGAGCACATGTGAGGACTGTATTTCTTATTCCTATTCTTATTGTCAGCTTGAATTTATATCTTTAACTACATGTTTAAATCCTTTACATTACTTTCCACTGATTTGCCATGTAGAATTCTTTATTTTATTCAGTTTGTTTCCTTTGAACCTTGACTATTCTTAAATGTGTTCCAAATGCACAGTCTGACATTCACTGGATTTTTACCAATGCTGCATGTTGCTTCTAGCGAAATGCATGTTTTAATCTACCCTATAACAAGTATTTATACTGTCTATGTTTTTCAGTAATATATGTGTGGCGGCTTTAAGAACTTTTTTCCCCCCTCAACTTTACCCAGAGATTCCGTGCCTAAATAATGTCCTTTAACATTTGAATCTGTTCCTGTATATTCTGCATTTTACGCATGCATCTGAGACACTCAGGGATTATCTAACTGCTGGAGGGGAAGAATTAAAATGTGCTGCTTCTGTGCAGGTTTAAGGCGATGTTACATAGGAGCGCCTCTCAGCTGCTATTCCTCGTAGCGATCTGCGGCGTCTTTTACACGCGGACTCTCAGTTTGCCGCTCGCCACTACACGGTAAGAGAACATCTAGCCTACAATAAAATGGGGGAGGGCGGGGGGGGCTTATTGCCTTCATATATATATATATATATATATATATATATATATATATATATATATATATATATATATATATATATATATATGTGTGTGACTTTTGCTATTTCTTTCTTTAACTTTCTTTTTTAGCAGCATGTGTACGGTCTAGTAATGCGTAATGGGTAATGCCTAATTAGTAACCCATAACTAATCATTATGAGCTTGTGCAAATTTTGTGCGACACATATAATGTCGTCAAAATGCCTGTCTAAATGTGTACGGTTCCAAAAAGAAAGAAAGAAAGAAAAAAAAACGAATCACGTTGTAATTTCGTGTCCATAGACTCTTTCATAACCTCCTGCATCTTGTATGTATACTCCGTCGTCTTTTTAAATGTACTTGTGTTGATATATTAACCCATAACGCATAGCCTATAATAATAATAAGAAGAAGAGGAAGAAGAAGAACAACAACAACAACAATGATGATGGTGATAATAATGATAACAATAATAATAATAACAACAACAATGATGATAGTGATGATAATAATAATAATAATAATAATAATAATAACAACAATGATGATGGTGATAATAATAATAATAATAATAACAACAATGATGATGGTGATAATAATGATAATAATAATAATAATAATAATAATAATAATAATAATAATCTGATGTCTCAGCACTGTGGAGATTTTTCTGGGAGCAGAATTAACTCTGAAAATAGGTTTTCTTAACATGTTTCCCTTTTATGTGCAGAGCCACTCGACACGCAGACGGTCTGTTTACCAGTGGTTACAGCAAACTGCTGGGCCAACTGTCAGCCAGACGCTACCTGGAGTCTCTGATCGGAAAACGTGTCAGGTATACGCACTAAGACCAACTTCCAATCCGCTTCAATATTTCAGAATAGTAGACTGCTTAGCCATAGGTGTAGTGGTCCTGTGTGTGTGTGTGTGTGTGTGTGTGTGTGTGTGTGTGTGTGTGGTGAGTAGAAGATTAATAAATAAATGGATTGAAAGAAGTCATGGACTGGCATAATACAATCAGGGAACAAGAATTTGGACCCGAAGACCACAAGCGCAGCATCAACTAGATCCCAGTAGTATTGTATTAGGTTGGAGCAATGCGTGATTATGTAATATAGTCTGATCTGAATGGATTTTGTAAATCAGAATAATTATTCTAAGAACTATTGCTGTTGCTTCACTGTTGGTTGTGGAGAAAAGGGAACTTAAGATGCTGGGTGGGATTGGGACATTGGATAATCTTTATTTCCACAATTCAATAGAAAAAAAAACTTTGAAGAGTCACTATTTGTTGAGGAAAATGAGCGACATCATTCGACTGGTTAACAGAACTGTAATCCAATTCAGTGGATCTCAAAGGGCTCAGGGAAATATCGTTACAGTCATCACAACCTAACGTTCACAAAGTTTATTACATTTATTGTTGAGTTGTTATAGTTATGCAGTCATTTGACTTGAAAAGGATGGGTTTAATCCAAACCTTCATGTCTCAAAACAAGCAAATGGCAAACTGGGCCAAATGTGTTGTCAGTGGAAAGTTCCAGAACAAAAAAAAAAAGCTCTTTTGCACCAATAAATAGCTAAAATATTATTATTATGTTCCCTGGGGAGGGGGGATTTTCCAGGTTGTAAAAAAGTTTCAGAGCAGAAAAGTAATAGAAACACACATTTCAACTATTGTCAGTTCAAAAGAGGATAAGCTCTTTTTAAATAAGAGAGAGAGAGAGAGAGAGCGAGACTTATTTGCTGCCAGAAATATTCAAATGAAACACATCTTATTTAACATTATGGGACTATTCAGATAACTGACTCCATTACACATTCACAGCATTAATTTTAACATTGTGGACGTTGTGTATTTGAACGTAAAGGAAGCCTGAGCAAGTTTAGGACAACTGCAGACAAAACTGCTCATTGTAACCTGTGCAGCAAAATAAGTTCTTTTTTAAATCTTATTTTAGTAAACAAAGCAAATCTTACTACTCTCTAGAGAGTTTAACTGGACCGAGTATGTTCATTTTACTGCAACCCAGTGTCTCACTCCATTTCAGTGATGATCTGCTGGAAGGACAGATGCCAGTGAAGCGTCACTCTGATGCGATATTCACAGATAACTACAGTCGCTTCCGCAAGCAAATGGCCGTGAAAAAGTACCTGAACTCTGTCTTAACAGGAAAGCGGAGGTAGGCTGATCAATGATCAAGCTCTTGTGACTACATACGATGTTATAGCCTATATGACTATATCAGTATTGTTGAGTGGGATGGTTTCACATATTATACCTTCACCATATTATATGATTATGCTGTGCCGGATGATTTCACTTATACTTTATATATGTCTTTAGCCTAGAAGACTCTGCTAGTGAGCAAGAGGATTCCACTGGAGGACAAACCTCCTACCGGGAGAGCTATGATGATATAACTGTAGATGAGCTTCTCAATCATATACCAATGGTAAGTCACTGACAGCTTAAGAAGAAAATAATCTACGTCTCCATTCATTTATGGTAGCTCAGCTCCATTTGTTGTTCACATAAACCAAAAATGGGGAAGCTCAGCCTCCTTGCTCCCTTTCCTCCAGTTTAACCCTTGTTCATACTTGTATTTTCTGTGTTTTCTAGCCAGTATTCTAAACCATGATCATCCTTTACTTTTTTATTATTATTACTAAGCATGGCTGTGCCTCTGGTAAATAAGAACGCTGAAGAGTTCAGATAATCGCTGAAGAATCATGTGTTTGTGTGTGCATGTGTCAGTCATCAGTCATGCTCCAATTCTTCCCGTCTCTCTGTTTTTTTCACTGTCTGTTTCCTTGCTGTTGATTTTCTTCGTATAGGGGGATTTGTGTAATCATTGTGTACCTTCAATTATGAATGCTTGATTCTTTTTCACTTTTCTCTTCCCTTTCTTTCTGTCCCCCCCACCCCCTCTCATTTAGCCACTCTGAAGACCACTTGATAAGAAAACATGATTATCAGTGACTGTAATAGACATTCCATATACAGAGTATAGTAAAGGATAGCAGCATTTAATTTTGAAACAATGTTTCTCAACATAACAAATACGTAATATGTGGTTAGCTATAAAGTAAACGTTTACACTGTATATAATAAGTACACTAAGAGATGTTGAAGGTGAAGGGGTGTGTATGTGTGTGTGTGTTTGTGTGTGTGTGTGTGTGTGTGTGTGTATGTAGTGAGTTTTGGCCCAGAAACACATTCCTTCTATGTTCTCTGTAAGTAGTAGATTAATTAATAAATGCATTGAAAGAAGTCATGGACTGGCATAGTACAATCAGAGAACAAGAATTTGGACCCGAAGACCACAAGCAGAGCATCAACTAGATCCCAAGAGTATTGTATTAGGTTGGAGCACTGAGTGATTATGTAATATGGTCTGATCTCAATGGATTTTGTAAATCAGAATAATTTTATAAGAATCTATTGATGTTGCTTCTCTGTTGGTTCTCAAAAAAAAGGGAGCTCAAGGGGCTGGGTGGGATTGGGGCGTTGGAGAATCTTTATTTTTGCCATTCAATGATAATAAAACTTTGAAGAGCCATTGAAATATCAGCTGTGCGTATTGTCGGTCAATTTGGTTACAACCCACTAGCTTTTTTTTAGTGCATTATTTCAGATGCGAAATAACCCAACTACCTACCAACTACCACTACTGCATCAGTCATAAACCATGCCAATGTATCACATCTATCATCAACCAATGTTGAGACTGGTTTTAGTCGGGTGTATGTTTAATTGTAACGGATAAATACACATCCTTTGCACTTGAAAGCATACACACACACTCAAAAATAAATACACAACCTATTATGAATTAAAGACAAAAAAACAGTGGCTCTGTTTTGCATTTTGCTGGCATTGTTTTGGATCCACTTGTAGAGTAACTGCAAATCAATACAAAGTTATTCAGACTTATCACCTTATGAGGAAACATTTCTATCCTGATGGGAGTGGTTTGAACCTAGCTAACAGTGCCCCATTCCACAGGGCATGAGGTTCACTGAATATTTGATATCTATGAAAATGTATCACCAGATTTCAGTGCAATTGAATACCTACAGTATGGGAGATTTTAGACCAGTGTGTTCGACAGAGCTCTCTACATTTTAGACCAGTGTGTTCGACAGAGCTCTCTACATTTTAGACCAGTGTGTTCGACAGAGCTCATCAAAACACCAACTGAGAGAATATCCTAAGGAAGAATGGTGTAAATCCCTCCAGTACAGGTCCAGAGACTTATAGACGCTATGCCAAAGTACATCGAAGCAGTTCTGGCAGCTTGTGGTAGTCAAATACCTTAGTAAGACATGATAAAAATTACAAGCAAAGTTAATTGAATTCAGTTCAATTAAATTAAGGTGGGATGGTGGTATTGTTGCCACCTCACAGCACCAGAGTTCTATGTGCAATCCTGTGCTGTGTGGAGATTCTTATGTGTTCTTATGCAGTAATAGCTCACTGGTTAAGACATTGGACTACTGACTGGAAGGTTGTGAGTTCAAATCCAAGCAGCCTTGCCTTTAACCCTCAACTGCTCAATTGTATAAATGAGAAAAAAACCCAATTCCAAAAAAGGTGGAATGCTGTGTAAATTGTAAATAAAAACAGAATACGATGATTTGCAAATCTCATAAACCCATATGTTATTCACAATAGAACATAGAAAACAATCTCAATATCAAATGTTTAAACTGAGGAAATGTACCATTTTAAGAAAAAAATAAGGGAATTTTGAATTTGATGGTCGCAACGCGTCTAAAAAGATTTGGGCAACAAAAGGCTGGAAAAGTAAGTGTTTCTAAAAAGAAATAGCTGGAGGTTAATTGGCAAGAGGTCAGTAACATGATTGGGTATAAAAAGAGGATCTTAGAGAGGCAGAGTCTTTCAGAAGTAAAGATGGGCAGAGGTTCACCAATCTGCAAAAAACTGTATCTACAAATAGTGGAACAATTTCAGAAGAATGTTCCTCAATGTAAAATTGTGAAGACTATGAATATCTCATCATCTACAGTGCATAATATCAAAAGATTCCGAGAATCTGAAGAACTCTCTGTGCGCAAGGGACAAGGGTGAAAATCAACATTGCATGCCTGTGATCTTCGGGCCTTCAGGCAACACTGCATTAAAAACAGACATGATTCTGTAATGGAAATCACTGCATGGGCTCAGAAACACCTCCAGAACTCCTTGTCTGTGAACACAGTTCACCGTACCATCCACAAATGCTGGTTAAAGCTCTATCATGCAAAGAAGAAGCCATATGTGAACATGATCCAGAAACGCCGCCGTCTTCTCTGCGCCAAAGCTCATTTAAAATGGACTGAGGCAAAGTGGAAAACTGTTCTGTGGTCAGACGAATCGAAATTTAACATTCTTTTTGGAAACCATGGACGCCACATCCTTTAAACTAAAGAGGACTAAAGAGGAGAGGGAACATCTGGCTTTTTATCAGCACTCAGTTCAAAAGCCTGTGTCTCTGATGGTATGTGGGTGCATTAGTGCCTATGAAATGGGCAGCGAGCACATCTGGAAAGGCACCATCAATGCTGAAAGGTATATACAGGTTTTAGAGCAACATATGCTTCCATCCAGATTAAAATTGCCTGTAGGTGTGAATGTGTGTGCGTGTGTGCTGCCCTATGGTGGACTGGCATCCCAACCAGGGAGGGGCATGCAGGTGTATCCCTGCATTGCACTCAGTGGTTCCAGGATACGCTCCAGATCTACCATGACCCTGACCAGGACTTTCAGTTATTCAAGATGATTGAATGAATAAAATAAATTTCAGCTTCTTATTCCTTCCTAAATCATTCTCACTGTTATAGCTAAACCGTTCTATAATGGCTTGATACCTAGAGATAGAGGAATGTGTTAATATGACATGACTGGTGAGTCAGTTTGTTTACTAGTGTCATGTGTAGCCTTGCAAAACTGGATCATAAATGTCAGAGGCTGCAGAATGCCTGAGCAAACATTCACATAGAATATTAAAAACATGCAAAACTCTAAAATTAGAAATCATGTCTGAATATCTGTCATGTTGAATTAATGCTCATTTTATCGTTGACTGGAAAAGTAACTTTAATACCTTCTACTGTTAGACACAAATATGCAGTACTGTGCAAAAGTCTTAGGCGCCCTATTCATTTTGTTATAGATATTTATATTATGAATTTGGTAACACTTTACAATAACAGTACATGAATAATCATGCACTAATACTTGAAATAATACTTACTTAAATATGAACTAATGATGAGTTAAAGCATTGGTGATTAATACATGCCTTAACTCATCATAGTTCAAATTTAAGTAAGTATTAATTCAGGCATTAGTACATGATTGTTCGTGTGTTGAGTCAGTACAAAAACATTTTAAATTTCCAAACGAATACTTTTCCAGAAAATAATGTTACAGAAAAATGTTTGTATATATCATTAAAGAACGCAGCATATTATGTAATAGACAACTTTTCAGACAATAAACCATAATAAAGGCTGCTGGGTTTTGCATGCAAAAAACGAAGCTAGCGTGACAGTGAAAGTCTCCAGAAGAACTGCGGAAGATTCTCTAAGATGCTCAGTGAAACTTACCAGATAATTTCCTTATAAAACTGCACAAACTGTACTATAACAACAAATAACAACAAATATTGACTTTTTTGGTTTTATTCCTGTTTACTACATGTTGAAATACTTTTCTTTTAAGTAGAAAGATTTAATTTCATTATTTTTGAAGTCATCTTTACTTTAAAGCAAGTCTTTGCACAGTACTGTATGTGGAGGAGACTACAGTGACAGATTTTATAAAGATGTATGATCAAATCATAGTCAGAGTAAGGCTTTTTCTATGATCTGGGCTGATCTGTTCAGAGAGATATTCCATTTAGGTACCAGAATATCCCAGTTTAGTTATGAGTCAAATCTGATACATGTGTTTGACGTAACCAATGCCTGCTTTTCAGTATTAGTAGATTAGTAAATCTTAGAAATCTGCAGGAAGAGGGCTTGGCACCACTGCTTTCAGGGATGAAAGAGTACTGAGAAATTATATTTAAGTGAAAGTTTACTCAATTAAAAGTGGAAAATATCCAAACAAAAGTGAAAGTAAAAAAAAAACAAGTTGCTACTTTTAAATGTACTTAAGTATATTCGAAAGTGAATGTTTTAACTGAGGAAATTAAGTTAATGTCATGTTTGCATATAAAATGTAACTTTCATTACTTATCTAAAATTGTTACAAGATGATATTCAGTTTAAAGCAACTATATTGCTTTGCCTGAAAACATCAGTCAGCTGCTGTAAGTTTGTTTGTCATATGCATGACTAATACCATGTTGTTTACTACTGAATGAATCAGAAGTAAAAAAGAAAAAAAGAACTACGGAAATAACTCATATTTATCATTAGCTAGAATTTGAATCGTTGCCTAGCCAATTACATTAGCTACCGGAATTGATGCTACACTGAAAAAAATTGCAAATACGATTTATCCCCAAAAAATTGAGGCAGCAATTTGCAACCACTTCATTTTGGATCTGTTTTACCTATTATTTTATTGAGTAAGGTAACATTTAATCTATTTTAGTAAGTAATATCTGCAATGCACATGTGGTAAAGCCTACCTATTTTTTTTTTTGTTCATCAGTACATTCAGACATTTACATATTGCAAAGCTACATTTAAAGTTTAAATAATGTGCATTACAAATTGTCAATATTTAATTACACACACAGTTTGCCTTGCACCTCCAGGGTTGGGGATTAAAATCACAATCCTGTGCTTCGGAGGTTTCCTCCAGGTACTCCGTTTTCCTCCCCCAATCCAAAGACATGCATTGTAGGCTGATTGGTATTTTGAAATGGTCTGTAGTGTGTTAATGTGTGTGTGATTATGCCATGCGATGGGTTGGCTCCCTACCTCATGCCCCAGGTTTCCTCGGATAGGCTCCAGGCTCCCCGTGACCCTGTAGGACAGAAAATGAATGGAAAATGCACCATAATGTTTCAGTCACTGTGTTGCTATTAAACTGAAAACATATTCTGAAACTGAACGCTTTTTCTGAAATCAGACCATCTTATGCTTATTGAGCTCATAAAGGTTTAATGCTAACTTCGCTCTAACCGATGCTCAACTGATCCGAATTCAAAATGGCGGGCGGCAGAAACGGGCTAACTTACACGATACGCACAGCGTTGCCATACCTACATTTATAAGATAATGAGGCACTTAGCTACATTTATTTGCAACCACTAAATACTTATCAGTGCTTCCTCTACTGTTATTAATATATATATCAAACATACTGTGTCAGTTTTTACACAGGAATGCCTGTATTATTACTAATATTGCTAGTGACATTAGGAGCTTAAGCACCAGTAGCTTACTCGCTAGCTTTGACTATGTTAACTCATAAATAAAATTTATGTTAGCTCAATATTTTACAATGACTAATTATCATTAAAAGTTTTACTTGTTATAAAGTGATAGGAGTGAAATTGCCTGGGTTGTCTTATTTATTTTCTAAACAGGTACTTAGGATTATATCTGACACATCTCATCCCCTTCATGAGGAATTCCAGACTGTGCCCTCAGGGTCTTTGTCCCTCTAGCTAAAACAAACAGATTTTAATTTTCTTTTGTACCATGTGCTCTCTCTTTGCTTAACTCAAATAGATAAAGGTAGTTATTTAGGTTGTTGTGATGGTTTTAGTGATCCTTTATTTGAATATTTATTACACATTTAATGTATAATTAGTGTATTTGTATTTGTTTGTTTTTGTATGTGGTGTATTCCATTGCTGCAAAACAAACTGCCCCCAAGGGGGACAATAAAATATTAAGTGAAGTATTCTTTAAAGCAAGAACACATGAATAGAAATGGAGTGCTTACATTTACATTTACATTTACATTTACATACAAAGCAACTATCTAGTCTCTATAAAAATTGAGAAAAAAAAAACACATCCTCTTACTGGTTCACTTGAATAAGAGTACTAGCAGTCCATAAACTCCGCTGGGGAAGTTAGGACTGTATGAAAAACACAACACAGAGTGTTTTTAAAAAAACAAATAACAAAGGGATCATAGTTCGTTGCAGCATATGATAAGTGCTTTAACGTAGGTGGGTGCTGCTCCATGTTTGGCTTTGTAGGCAAGCATCAATGTTTTAAACCTGATTTAGGCAGCTACCAGAAGTCAGTGGAGGGAGCATAGAAATGGGGTGGTTGAAAACAAGTCATGCAGCTGCATTCTGGATTAGTTGCAGAGGTCAGATAGCGTGCAGAGTCAGACCTGGCAGGGCCTAGTTGAAGTGGTCCAGTCTGGAAATGACAAGGGACTGAACAAGCACCTGAGTGGCCTCTGTGGATGTGTGGAATGGCCAGATCCTCCTAATGTTGTAGAGGAGAAACCAGCAAAACCAAGTCAGTTTAGCTATGTGAGGTGAGAAGGATCGTTGGTTGTCCAAAGGTTGTGTGAAGTGACAGATGGTGAGATCTAAGAGTTTGGGGAGATGGGGAGATCAGAAAAGCTTGGCAAAGGCATGCATCTCCAGGACTTTGCAGCTCAGTTTTGCTGGGTTTAATTTCAGCTGATTAACTGCCATTCATGACAAGATGTCTGCCAAATAAGCTGAGATCCGTGCAGAAGCATGAGTGTCTGAGGGAGGAAAGGAGAGGATGACTTAAGTGTCATCAGCCTAGCAGTTATAAAAAATGATGCAAGGATATGATGTCACCAAGAGAGTGTGTATAGTGGAAGAACAGAAGAGTACTCAGCACTGTGCCTTGTGGGACACCATTGGAGAGTCTGCATGGGGCAGATGTGGATAGCCATCTTATATGATCGTCGTCGAAGGTAAGAAGCAACTCATTGATACGCTGTGTCCAAGATGAATTCCTAGACCTTGTCACAGGTCGAGGAGGAAGTAGACTGAATTTGGCTGCTCTAGCAGCATGAACCGTCTCAGTAATGGCTACAAGGGTAGTGCTTAGAGAACATTCATAAACATACACATCTAGGGGCAGTTAATCTTAGCCAAGCAACCTTCTGTCATGTTTTTTGGGAGGTGGGAGGAAACCAAAGAACTCACACAGGCATGAGGAGAACACACACAGAAACTCCACACAGACAGCAAACACAAGTACAATATCGAACGTGGATCCCTAAAGTTGTGAGGCCACCCTTAGCTATTTCTTTCGAACGTAAAAGTTGTGATTCTTAAACACTAAGTTCAACTATTCTGAAAGCATGCACTCTTCCCTGTAAATGCCAAATGCTTCACCTTTGGCCTAATTTACATCAAATCTGTATTTTTAACCCTACCTGCAAATCTTATAGTATAAAATAAAGAAAAAAACATTCGCAGCTTATTAAATATACCACGTAAAAAGTGTTTATAATTCAAGTATATGAAATTCTTATTCAAATATGTTTATCAGCTTCCAAGCTTCATAGAATTGAGAGCTTGGGATGCCTACTAAGACAATCATGTCCTCTTGTGCTCACCACATATGTTGTGAGATGATACTTCATCTGAATTGTCACTGCATCCAAAATATCCTAGGTTGTAAAAGCCATTAGCTATACACTACACTATTTTTCAAGTATGACAGCAGGTCAGACGGACCCAAGATCAATCCAATGTGTAAAATAGTGTGGTGTAGTTCAGATGCTAGTTGATTTTGCCCAGCTGTATAGACACAGGCAGCTCATTAGTGCTCATTACTGCCAGGCTAAATGGACCAGGGGAATGCTGCCCTTAAAAATAGACAGGCCTCTGTCCACTACACTGACCAGACCCTCTGCTCTGGTAATTGCTGCTGTACCACTTAAAACGATTCCCCCATAGAAATGGACAGCCAGAAACCACTATTTTGTGGATGGAAAGATAGGCTTTTAGGAACTTTTATATCATTTAGGTTTCTGCTTTTTCGTTCCATCCATTTTCTAACCTGTATTTTCCATTTTCTGGCCAAATATTCCTCTGTAAGGAATGCCATGTTTACAAAATTGTTTGTAAATTTGTCACACTACGATGTAGGCATACAATCTCTTTAGAAAAGTTTCACGTAACTGGTGAAAAAACATAGGATACCAGCATAAATAAAAGAATTGAAAAAAAATAAGCTAGGATTTTATCTTAAGTAAGCTACAGTATACGGCCAAATGTTTGTGGACACCTGACCTTCACACCCATATATGGGTCTTACCTAAACTGTTGCCACAAATTTGGAAGCACACAATTGTATAGGATGTTTTTGTATGCCATGGCACTACTATTTCCTTTCACTGGAACTGTCATGAATTGCTGGGGGGAGCACTGGACTTCAGTTCAGACACTCAGGGGAATTTTGGGACACTTAAAGACCTCTGGTCTGGGTATCCAGGACCCCCTCCCGAACTTATCATGCGCTTCGGGAGCTGCACGTCAAGGGGGGTGGGGTGGGTTTTTATGTTTTGTCCTCTTCTTTATTAAAACTTTAAATCTGCATCTGTCTCCGCCTCTCCAAAACCGTGACAGGAACTTAGAAGCCCAAACATGTTCCAGCATGACAATACCCCTGTGCATAAAGCCAGCTCCATGAAGACATGGTTTGCCAAAATTGGAGTGGAAGAACTCAAGTGGCCTGCACAAAGCCCTGACCTCAACCCCATGATCACCTTTGGGATGAACTGGAATGCTGACGGCACCCCAGACCCCCTCAACCAACATCAGTGCCTGACCTCACTAATGCTCTTGTAGCTGAATGAGCACAAATCCCCACAGCCACTGTCGTGGAAATTAGACAACACTCGCAGACTCGTCCTCTGAAGGTAAAAAGGTTTATTACAGAAAGATGGTTAATATAGGATAGAATAAAGCAGGATAGAATAATGAGAGCGCTCTGAAGCACTTGTACTAAACCACTACTATATATATGAAACGTAGAACATGACATAATTCTGTGTACCGATAAGAAGCAGTTTGAGGCAGTTCAAACAGGCTTTGTTTTAGGATCTTGGAAGATGTGCAGATGAACCTTGAACAGATGAATATGTTCGTGTCTCTGTAAGCATATAAACATTCTGTACTGATCTCAGTGACATGACATGGACTTCTTAGGCATCATCCTCTGATGAACATGAACAACAACAAACTTATTACAAAGTAAAGATGAATAATTTCCCTCACACCATGCTCCAAAATCTAATGGAAAGCCTTCCCAGAAGAATGGAGGTTATTATTATTTCCTCATTTGTAAGTCGCTTTGGATAAAAGTGTCTGCTAAATGGATAAATGTAAATGTAAATGTATTATAGCAAAGGGGGGATAAATCTGGAATGGGATGTTCAAGAAGCACATACGAGTGTTATGGTCGGGTGACCACAAACTTTTGGCCCTACTGTATATGGAGTTTCTGCACTGAGCTGCACTCTTAGTTGTATCACCAGCTCTTCCACATTTTAAGAATTGGTACAGTGGCAAGAAAAAGTATGTGAACCTTTTGGAATTTCATGGTTTTCTGAATAAATTTGTCATAAAATGTGATCTGATCTTCATCTAATTCAAGGGTATTGACAAATATAATGTGCCTAAAATAATAACACGAAATAAATTTTGATCCCTCATGTCTTTATTGAACACACTCATTCAACATTCAAAATGGCAATGGAAAAAGTAAGTGAACCCTTACAATTAATAACTGGTTGACCCCACCTTGGCAGCAATAACCTCAACCAGGTGCTTCCTGTAGCTGTGGATCAGACCTGCACATCGTTCAGGAGGAATTTTAGCCCATTCTTCCTGGCAGAACTGCTTTAGCTCTGTCATATTCTTTGGACGTCTCATGTGTATGGCTCTCTTCAAGTCATTCCATAGCATCTCTATTGGGTTGAGGTCTGGGCTCTGACTTGGCCACTCCAAAAGGTGGATTTTGTTTTTCTGAAGCCATTCTGTTGTGGACTTGCTCTGGTGTTTTGGGTCGTTGTCCTGTTGCATCACTCAACTTCTACACAGTTTGAGCTGACGTACAGATATTCTCACTTTATCCTGAAGAATTGCCTGATATACTTCGGAATTCATCTTCCCCTCAATGACTGCAAGCTGGCCAGGCCCTGATGCAGCAAAGCAGGCCCAAATCATGATGTTTCCTCCACCATACTTTACAGTTGGGATGATGTTTTCATGATGATATGCCGTGCCCTTTCTACACCAGATGTAGTGCTGTGTGGTTTTTCCAAATAGTTTGTCAGTTTCATCAGTCCACAAGACATTTTGCCAATACCGCTGTGGAGTGTCAATGTGCTCTTTCGCAAACTTCAGGCATGCAGCAATGTTCTTTTTAGTAAGCAGTGGCTTCCTTCGTGGTGTCCTGCCGTAGATACCCTGCTTGTTCAATGTTTTACGTATTGTAGACTCATGAACAGAGATGTTAGCCAGTTCCAGTGATGCCTTCAAATCTTTGGCTGTCATTCGGGGTTGTTTCTTTACCTCATTGATGAGTCTTCGTTGTGCTCTTGGTGTCATTTTGACTGGGCGCCCACTTCTTGGTAGAGTAGCAACAGTCCCAAAGTGTCTCCATTTGTAAAATGTTTGCCTAACTGTAGACTGGTGAATTTCTAAAGTCTTTGAAATCACTTTGTAACCCTTGCCAGCTTTATCTAAATCAACAATTCTTGATTGTAGATCCTCTGAAAGCTCTTTTTGGCTAGGCATGGCTCACATAAGCGTGTGCTTCTTGTGCAGAGCAAACTCCAAAAGTTTGAAGGGTTTTTATCAGCCAAAGTAGCTGTAGTCCACACCTCCAAACTCATTTTCTTAACAAGACTCCAATTAGCTTTTTTGAGGTCATTAACTCAAGGGTTCACATACTTTTTCCACAAGCGCTATGAGGTTTTTTTGGTTCTTCTCAATAAAGACATGAGGGATCAGAATTTTTTTGTGTTATTATTTTAGACACATTATATTTGTCAATACTTAGATGAAGCTCAGATCACATTTTATGACCAATTTATTCCATGAAATTCCAAAAAGTTCACATACTTTTTCTTGCCACTGTACGTCTTTAAATAGTGTAACATGATACACAGATTTATTGTTTTGAACACTTATTGCATAAAAAATCCCAAAATAAAGAACTGACAAGTTGGAAATGGAATCCTGTGTATGGATATTATCTGACATGTGGTTTGGAGCGTTCTTTATAAATAAAACCGCATAAAATTAGCAATGCCATAAATCAGTTTTTGCTTTAACTATGAAAAGGTTGACTAGGCAACTGCTATTTTGAATTACTGGTAAACTAATAAAAAGTAGTAGTCTTACAACCCCTAGTGGAGGGTGTTTTATGTACAGCAACATCCATGGTTTTTTAATCATCTCCGTGGTATTCAAGAATTCAGGAGTCCCACTGCTCCTTACATGACCACAATGCAGTACATTTGGGGTAGGTGAGGCTTGTGGCAGGCTGTAAATGCAGGTCTGGTTATTGATATTGATAACTTACTGATATAGTTAGGTGTTGGTACATTTGGCCATGATAGTGAATTGACTTAGAGTTATGAGGCGACTTGCAGTGGCTCATGTTTATGTTTACAGTATCTAACTCACCAATGTAAAAGAATAGTGTTTCAAAGTGTTTTCAAATCCACATCAAAAACATGCAAGGTAGAAATGCACCCTGGACTGGAAGCCATCTAGCACTGTGCACGACACATACTATACATATTCACACACTCCTTCACACAAAGGGACAATTCAGCATAGTCATCCATCTAATGGCATGTTTTGGGGAGGTGGAAGGAAACCAGAGAACCTGGAGGAAACCACTCTGTGAATGTGAATATGTGAAACACCACACAGACAATAACGCAAGCTCAGGATCGAACCAGGGATCCTGAAGCTGATAGGAGGCAGACCTTTTACCCTCTGCACCAAAATGCTACAATGCCAAGTGTTATATACAGTAAATAAAGATTCATTTGTTCAGTAGCCACTTTATCCTGGAATTTCTGGAAATATGGAATTTGTGAAAATTAGCAGTCATTTAAGGTACTCATTTCTGTGAATGCTTCAATTAGTGCCTCATTTCTGACTCATATGCACTTGATGTCTCATGAAGCCTCATGTCTCATTGAAGTAATTGATTTTACAGCAATCATAGGCACTAGATTGTTTGAGGGGGACCTTCAATTATTTAATTTGCCCGTCTGGAAGAACCCATAAAACCCATGTAAGTAACTGTAATTGAATAATATACTTAAGATTATGGCATATTTATATTTTACTTGAGTATTATTGAAATTAAATACTTGTACTTCTTATATTTTTGTTTAGACCTCATACTCATTACAAATCTCAAATATCTTTGTACACTATACTGTATCCATCAAATGAGCTCAGTTTGGCATCCAATAATTTAAGTTTAGCACTCAATGAAGTCCATAACTATCAAGAATCATGCCAGTTTATCACCTGCAGTGACCTTCTCATGCTACACAACATACTTAATGCTATATCTATCCTTGTGTGCTTGAATATGTGTAAGTCATTGGACTGCATGTTGACTATGAGAATTAGCAACGCTGGCACTACCTAGAAGGCCGGAACTCTATTTCATTTGAAAACGCTGTTGAGGTAAGTTTAGCTGGTTATTAACTGGCTATATGTAACTCTGTTCCTATTAGTTCCAAGTTACTTCCAGTTAAGTCCTCTAAGTTCCATGTTAGACTAGCACTGATTCCAGTAGGTAACAGAAACTGGCTAGGTAGTGATGGTTATAGCTAATGGTAAAATGTTTTTAACCTTAGCTGTTCTACAAAGCGCTTTACACTGTTTCTCATTCACCCACTCACACACATACACACACACACACACACACACACACACACACTCACACACCAATGGCAGCTGCCATGCAAGGCGCTAGCCTGCCATCAGGAGCACCTTGGGGTTCACCACTTCGGCATGTGGTGGCATGTGGGCCAATTGAACCGCCAACCCTGCGATTAGTGGACAACCCACTCTATCACCCGAGCCACAGCCACCACCAAATGGTTAATATAGGTTATTTATGTGTTTTTTTGGTTCTGATTAATTCATTATCAAACTATTTAACATCAGTCATGCATATGACAAGCACACTTAGAGATCTTCAATTATGTTTTCAGGCAAAAATCTTCAAGTGGAACCTCTCCAGAAAGTTACAAATCCAAATAGTCATTCATTAATTAAATCATTTATTCATCTTCATCAGTAAATGTGCTGGAGGGAGCAAGTCCTTCAATACACCTTCAATGGGATGGCAGTTTATCGCAGTCTAAAAGTGTAAATCTGTAACTGACACATACTCAGAATATGCAACATTGCCTATTTAGAATCTTACAGTATGCACATAGCCAAATGCAGCCTAGGTTCTCTACTTTATCTCTCATCGTGTTCTCCTAGCCAACAGCAATGGAACCTGAAGACCTCCAGTCCCAGGTAAAGGATGTCTGTGACTTATGGAAGGAAAAAAGAGATTGTTCAATTGTGAAAAGAACAATCTGCTGCCTGACAATATATAAACTGATGAATCCCTAGTAGTCATCCATAGTGTGTTTAAGACAAGATGTGCATTCAAGCAGATAACGAAAACTGGGCAAATTTCACGAGAAAATATCACTCAATTACTCAAGACTCCCATTTTAAAAGGTTAATACTATAAAATATCTACCAACTGCAAAATCAGATTTCTTTGTCCGAACAGCATGACTCATAGGAAGGTGGGAATCTGTCTTTATCCACATTGTTGTGCATGTAAATATACCATGATGTACATCTATGTGTGTATGTGTTATGCAGAGCATCTTTAAGTCATAGTAAGCCATAATTACATGTTCAATTGCATAGTTCCATTGGAGTTGAATTATTTTAATAAATCAAATGGAATAACAGGGAGCTCCTGAGCTCTTTTCCATGTAAAGGTCAGCACTAAAATTAATTATACTGCAAAGAATAACCAAATGATTAAATATCTGTTGACCTCAAACATTTTGACTGCCAATCTTTTTTTTTTTGTACTTTTTTTTTTATCTCAAACCCCTTCATGTATTAAAACTCTCCTGATCCAAGACCTAATGCAATTACTATTTGAATATAGAATCTGCATAAGTGGATAAAAATAGGGGACAAACACTAAAGCATCACTAAAGCATATAAGAGCCACATTTAGCCTCTGCATCATAACATGGCCATAAGGACTATAGAAAGTCACCATAAAACGGATGTCAGGGTGCAAGAATGGCAGCACTGCCAGCTACGCACTGACATTTCAGATGGATCCTGAGGAGCCATGACTGGCAGGCACAGTCCGCTCTGACGCATCTCCAACTGATGCTGGTGGAGCACAAGCTCTAATGACCATAGCTTGGCAGTCCAATGCTATTTTTAATGTGCTCCCATTAACTGGTCCTCACCATTCCCTCTTGGAGGATTCCCTGTCTTGATGCCTGTTCTGGTGCTGATAGAGTACAAGCAATAATGGTGAAATCTGTGTTCCAAATCTGTTTTGTAGACGGTTCCACTGTTTTAGGAGCACAGGTGAAGTTTGTCCTTTATCAGGTGAAAGTCCCAAGAGATCAAGTCAACATAGCTGCAGACTTCAGGAGCAGAATTTGTACTTGAAGGCTATTTGAGTAAGCAGAAAAAAATGTACAGTCCCCTCCAAAAGTATTGGAACATCAATTGGGGTTTTTTTCTATAACTGAAGACATTTGTGTTTGAGATCAAAAGATGAATGAGACGTTAGATCAGAATTTCAGCTTTCATTTCCTTATCTTTACATCTAGATGTGTTAAACAGCATAGAACATGGCACCTGTGGTGGCAGACCACTCAATTTTTAGGTGAGCAAAAGTATAGGAACAGACAGTCTTAAAGTAAATAACATATAATATTTGGTTGCATATTCAGCAGCAAGAAACACCTGTCAGTCACATGTTCTATCATTTTTGATCATTTAATGGGGGGGGTTCAAACAAAAGGTGCCATGTTCTAAGTTGTTCAACACATGGCTGTACCTAGATATAGATGTAGATGTACATATCAGAAAATGAAATCTGAAATTCTGATCTCATACCCAAATGTGTTTGGTGTATAGCAATAATAAAATAATTGTCTTTGCCGTTCTAATACTTTCAGAGGAGCATGTATATAATATTTGGGTTTCCTACTTTCATAAAAGCTTGTCTGAATTTTGCCAAAACACACCTTGATGATCCTCAAACCTTTTGGGAGAATGTTCTGTGGACTGGTGAGTCAAAAGTGGAACTGTTTGAAAACAGAGGTCCCATTACATCTGGCGCAAACCAAACACAGAATTCCACAAAAAGAACATCATACCTACGGTCAAGCATGGTGGTGGAAGTGTGATGGTGTGGGGATGCTTTGCTGCTTCAACTGGATTATGCAGCAAGACAATGATCCAAAGCATAGGACTAAGTCCTAGTCCTAGAAGTAAGTGAAAGATTGATCTCCAGTTATCGGAAGAGTTTGTTTGCAGCTAAGGAGGCAATTCGTTTTTCACATTAGTGATAGGTGTTGGATAACTGTATTGTGTGTGGACACATGGTGACTTAGAGGTTAGCACTTTCGCCTCACACCTCCACGGCCCTGTGTGTGCGGAGTTTGCGTGTTCTCTCCGTGCTGCAGGTGTTTCCTCCTGTTACACTGGTTTCCTCCCCAGTCCAAAAACATGCATGGTAGGCTGACTGGCATGTCCAAAGTGTCCATAGTGTATGAATGGGTGTGTGATTGTGTATGAGATTGTGCCCTGCGATGGATTGGCACCCCGCCCAGGGTGTACCTCACCTTGTGCCCCACGCTCCCTGGGATAGGCTCCAGGTTCCCTACGACCCAGTAGGATAAGCAGTATAGAAAATGGATGGATGGATGTATTGTGTGTTTACTCAGGTTGCTTTTGTTGTTGTTGTTGTATTAGGTTAGTAGACCTAAAACTACTTTAGTATGAGATATACACAAACAAACAACAGAAGTAATCAGGCAAATCGGGGCAAACCCTCCAATGTGGCTGAACTAAAGCAGTTCTACAAAGAAGAGTGGGCCAAAATTCCACCATTGTGCTGTGAAAGACTGATCTCTAGTTATTGTTGCCAAAGGTGGCACAACCAAGTTTAAGGGGGAAATTAGAGTATCACATTGGTGCTAGGTGTTGGATAACCTTTTTTTGCGTCAGTGAAAATAAATAAATAAATAAAAACTGTGTGTTTACTCAGGTTGCCTTTGTTTTATGTTGTATTTCGTTTGAAGATCTAAAACTATTTAGTATGAGATATACACAAAAACAGAAGAAATCAGGATGGGGCAAATATTTTTTTCACAGCACTGTACAATCGTAATTTCATACACAGTAGGTAGATCCGGCTCATGCACAATAGGCAAAAGGCTCAGAGTAACAGCATCCAAAAGACAGATCCAAAGTCATGGTCAGTAAACACAGGCAAGACCAGGAGCACAGGATAGAGATACAGTAGCAAGAACAAACTGATAATCCTAGGTGGTTAAAAACCAAGAAGGCAAGGCAAGATCATAAACAGAAATCGATCAGGATACAGCGCAAAATGTATTCAAATGGATTTGCAAACAGCAAAGATTCACACTTGGCATAAGGTCCACGTGCTTTATAGGTTTGTGACAGGAAACGAGCATAACCAGCAAGGATGAGTTTAAAATTTGGAAGAGAGTGCCCTCTGGTGTGGTGGTGGTGAATATGACTGATGTGATAAATGTTGCAAATCTTGCATTAATGATCTGCTGCGCGACCCGGCGTGGAAGAGCAAAGCAAACAAACAGTGTTTTTAATCTGTGTCCAATCATCATTACTGTTAACATTATTTGTAAAATGATGGATATAAGACTTTGTAGCTAAGCTAATATTCAACATGATGTCCCTAAATCTAAGATACAACTTATAAAAAACATTGTTATTTTCCCTGAATATACCTAATCACTTAAGTATTTATCCATCCATCTTCTGTACCACTTATCCTATACAGGGTCACAGTGAGCCTGGAACCTATCCCAGTGAGCTCGGGGTACAAGGTGAGGGACACTCTGGATGCCAATCTATTGCAGGGCATGATTGCACACACTATGGACAATTTGGAAATGCCAATCAGCTTGTCTTTGGACTGGGGGAGGAAACCGGAGCACTCGGAGAAAATCCCGAAGCACAGGAGAACATACAAGCACTACGCACATGGGGCAGAGGCAGGAGTCGAACCTCCAACCCCGGAGATGCAAGGAATACATGCTAACCACTAAGTCACTGTGTCCTCGGTCTACATTTGTAATATCGTAACTTGACTGACATGCACATAATCTTCCATATGTTTCTACTATAAAAATGTTTTGAGAGAGGAGTAACACCGTGGGATGTTGTGTCAACAATCAAATATAGTAGGGTTACATGCTTATATACTCAGCAAAAAAATAAATGTCCTCTCACATTCAACTGCTTTTATATCCAGCTAATTTCTTAACATGTGTAAATATTTGTATTAACATAAAAACATTCAACATCTGAGACATGAACTGAACATGTTTCAGACATTTGATGAACAGAAATGGAATGATGAGTCCCTGAACAAAGGGGGGGGGGGGGTCAATATTAAAAGTAACAGTCAGTATCTGGTGGCCTCCAGCTGCTTTAAGTACTACAGTGCATCTCATCCTCATGGACTGCACCAGATTAGTCAGTTCTTGCTGTGAGATGTTACTCCACTCTTCCACCAAGGCATTTGCAAGTTCTCAATCACATCTGGAGGGAACACGGTTACATGTAATTTTCCACTGTAAGGACGATCAGCTGTCCTTCCTGTCTCCCTGTAGCACCATCTTAGGCGCCTTACATTACAGACATTGCAGTTTATTGCTCTGGCCACATCTGCAGTCCTCATGCCTCCCTGCAGTAGGCCTATGGCATGTTCACGCAGGTGAGCAGGAACCCTAGGAGTCTTTCTTCTGGTGTTTTTCAGAGTCAGTAGAAAGGTCTCTGCCCTGTGATGGATTGGCACCCTGTCCAGGGTGTACCCCGCCTTGTGCCAGATGCTCCCTGGGATAGGCTCCAGGTTTCCCCGTGACCCTGAAGGAAGGATAAGCAGTATAGAAGATGGATGGATGGATGGATAGAAAGGTCTCTTTAGTGCCCAAAGTTATTGTACCTGTGACCTTAATTACCTACCGCCTGTAAACTGTTAGTCTTAAGGACTGTTCCACAGATGCATGTGCAATAATTGTTTATGGTTCATTGAACAAGCATGAAAAACATCGTTTTAAACGCTTTCCAATAAAGATCTGTAAAGCTTTACAAAATTATCTTTAAAATACAGTCTCCTGCAAAAGGAGCATTTTTTTTTTTTTTTTTTGCCGAGATTAGTTTTATAGAAGTAAATAAAAAATGTGGTTTAACTGTGTAAGCAGCAATATTTATGCTATTTATATTACACATAAAGGATCTTTCCCTACAGATCTGACAATGAAATTATGGTAACAGAGGTAGAAGTGAGACATTGGTAGTTCTGCATGTCCTACACTGATTATAAGTCATACACGTCTTTCCACAGCTTGCAAATGGTGGATGAGTTTTACTTTGACTCTGAAAAGAATAACTAAACAGATGACTGACTGCTGAACTTGCAAACTTACAGCTGAAAAATGTTTAAAAGTAAATAAATAGCCATTATTGAGCACTATTACATATTTGCCTTTCCCTCGTGTTTGGTGCAGCCGAGTTTTTAGTTCAGAATGATACAAATATTCTGATATTCATGAGGAAAAAAACTAAGCTTCTAGCCAACAAACATGCAAATTACTCTTAAGGTCATTTACATTGGATTCTCTAATAAAAGCACGGCAACAAACAAGTTTAAAAAAATATAGGACTCTTTATTCAGCCATGTAAATATTTACAATTTGTTCGGACAAGGTACACAAATAGTAATTTAATTAATACATGTATAATTATAAAATTTATAAAATGTTCTACTGTATCAGTGGAGAAGGCTATTCAGTCCTCTCATCGTTTTTTTTGGCATTCATACACAAACATGTGCTAGGACCACAGACAAAGTGACCTGCATCACTTCACATTCAAGGACACTAAGGAACATAAGTAAAAAAGTCCACATTATAAAAGTATCAAAATATATATTTTTTTTTACAATAAAGGCCAAATTTAAAAAGGTGCAAATTGTGTTTCCCGAGTTAACGGTACTCAGAGGCGCCGGATGCTGCGTTTGCTGCGAGCAGAACCTGCTAAAGGCATGGTCTGGCAGTGTGGTGATGATGCCTTGATTATGCCCCTCTGGCACGGGGCGGAGCCGTGGTACGCTGACTGGCACAGCGAGCAGAAGACGAAAGCACAGCTAGCCCGCATACACGCGGCCCTTTTCACGGCCGAGTCAAACCGTGCAGGAGAACCACAGAGACGGCAACTCCTCAGAGCCTCGTGCCCTTTCAGGGATTTAGTAGCCTGAGAAAAACAAAAACAAAAAGGGATTGTTAAACACGAGTCACCAGAAATTCGATAGCAATGCTGTTCTAACCCCTATAACACTCACTTCCCCGAGCCAATCTGATTTCAAGACTAATGTGCAAAGCGATGTATAAAATAAAACACCTCAAAAACCCTCTGAAAAAGGAAAAATGTCTTTGGATAGCAATCACGCTGAACATTCTCCACTCAATATGCCATTTCCACCACCGAGTACGAAGCACTCGTGCTTACCTCATGAAACTCTGCAAAGCGGCTTGGCTTGGCTGCGTTTTCAGTGCCGTCGGTTTGGCCGAGGGTCTTCTTTACGGGTTTGTGTCCTGGTGTTGAAGAGGCTACACTCTGCAGGCAAGAAAACACCACCCTGCTAACGCCAAAGTCTCTGGATAAAGAACCTGTCGGCCTTCCCGAGTCCTGCAACCAAAATGAGAGTTCAAGTGAGATGAGGGATAGATAGATAGATAAATAAATAAATAAATAAATAAAGAAGGAAAGAAAGAAAGAAAGAAAGCACACTCACCACTATTTGCTCTGCTTTTATGCATCTCTGAAAGGCTCGGTCATCTTGCTGAATGATTTTCCGCCACGTCCTACTCACTTTTTTACAGCTGTAGAAGTAATATTTTCAATCAGTACACCTTCTGAGGATTTTATTCATTTAAAATAAATAACAGTACGGTTTTACATACAAGTCAGAAAGGACCTACTTTATCAAGTCACAATCCCCAAGTAGGCCCAAGATCCTGGTCAGGATGTGTTTCATGTCTTTCTTCAGCAGGTCACAAAGAACGTCTACATACTCCAGGCCCATCTTTGCACCAATGATGTGATGGAGGCCATAGTGCCCTGCTAGCTTATTAACAACAGTCCAGTCATAGCTCTGGCTTTTCCTGTAGCTTTTGGCCAACTGTTTGCATACCTCCTCCTGGAACTTCAGCACAGGAAGGCAACCCGAGCTGGAGTCTGAATGAACTGGGGACAGTCTGCATCCCGGTTCCTCTGTGCATCTCTCCAGCGTCTCTGTACAGTGCGTGTCGCCATCATGGTTCAGCTCGAGTTGGCTGTTGTGAAGAGAGAGGTAGCCGCTGTCTTCTGCGGGACTCGAGCTGGTCAGGAGACCCTCGGCTTCAGACAGCACGTCTACACAACAGGGCTTTTCCTTGCAGTTCTCTTTGTTATCAGGCCCTTTGGGGTCGCTGTCCAGGTGGTGAGAGATAGAGGAAGACACGCAGGAAGATGATGGCGCGCTTTTCTTAAGTCCCTTTAACTCGGCGCTCGTTTCCGGTTCCGCTTTCTCTGCTGAAGCTCTGCTGCGGGTCAGACACTTCATAGCGGCGCCTTTACAGTCTGCTCACCACAAAACTATATACATATATATTTTTAAAAAAAAAAAAAAAAAAAAAAAAAAAAAGAGAGAGAGAACGACAGGAATATCTGATAAGCATCACGAACTTATTTCAATCTCATGTACATCAGTCATTTAATTAATACCATTAATAATATACTGCCAAACTAACCTTATCTTCCCTACTTCATTCAATGCTAGTAAGTCAGTCAGTGAGAGTACTAACCAGTCCATGTGAAAACATGACATTTATTTGATCCTGAACTAAATAAAAAAATTAAAAAAAAAAAAAAAAACACTTTACATCCTGCTAGAAACTTCTTAGCTAACATGGACAAAATGTCCGTCTGTAGCAAAAGGCATTACTTAATCCTCGACACACAGTTTCACTCTTCTTGCTACAATAACCATGTTATTTAAATATTTTCCGAAACACAGTTTATTAATTCTGCATATTTAGCTAAAAGTCTAACCAAGAAGAGCCACATAAACGAGCTAGCAGCCCTGCTGGACAAATTAAAAGGCTAACTTAGCGCATTAGCTACGCGTTTATTGGCGGGGTTTTAACAAATTACAAGCCCACAGCTGGTAATTAGACTCTCAGAACACAAACCATTGCTGTTATTTAATATACAGGTAAATAACAGGCACGTCTTGTTCCTCTGGACACGTTAATTGAGTATATTTGATGGATAAACTAGCCGGAGTTATCGCACCAGGTTTCAGGTGCAGTACACATTAATGCATTAATATAGTGCAAAATAAGTAGTATACCTTACCTCGAAAATAAAGCTCCAGGTTTTATTCTTTTATATATATACATATACGAGCTTTACAAATGAAAGCAACTGTCCTGGCGCGCGTTACTGTACACTAACTCAACATAAGCGATTTACGCGGTCAAATCCAGACGCCACTGACTAATGAAAACCGAGAGGGAAAAAGCGCCAGTTACTACATAGTTTGAATTTCGCGTCAAAAAACGCGCTGGCCAATCAGCGATCAGCATAGTACCTTTAACCGCCCTGTAGCCAATAAGAGCTTTCCGAGACACGCGCACGCGTTCTGCAACAAATTTCACTACCTATACTCTGCCAAGTCCCGCCTGCTGCGTTACTATTGGTTATAATATCGTTCACACATGGAGTTCCCCAATCCGGAGTCTTCAGTCGCCAGATTTGGGATATATCTAGCCACTCCTAGCTCAGGAGGTGAGATTTGTCTGAATACTGGTGGTAAAAATAAGAAACAGTACGCCTACTGAGAGTCAAGAAATGGCGCGTACGTATGACGTATTAACCGAGAAGGCGCCTTTCTTGAATCGATTTAGAAAAATATATACAAAATAATTGTAATAATCTTTCTGGGGTTCTTCTTAAAATAAAAAAATGTATTTCCGGATATTTTTCTAAAGAAAATACGTATTTAGTTCATTAATATAACTTTGCAACTCTTTTCTAGTATCATCTAAACTTTTTTTTTTAATCAAGGCAACAATTCACTATGGACAATGTTGTATATATTAAACAATAAATAAAATGTTCTCTGCACTCTCTATGAACTTTCTGATGTCTGCAAATATTTTATGTGTAATTGCAGGTTTTCAAACTCTATTCCAAAAATCTCTGTTCAACATGAAATTGGAGTACCTGGCTAGATCCTTCTATTGTAATAACATAAAAATAAAATAAAATAAACCCACCACCACCTTTCTCAAACAGTTGGAGCTTACAAATGTTTTAAATGTCTTTTTGCTCTTGTTAGACTTCCAGGGTTACACTTGCATGAGCCATTACTAAGGTATTTCACACTTCAAGTTGGAATGTTGAAAGTGCTTGATAAAGCTTACTCTGCTTAGAATAGTGGTTTTAAATGCTTCCAACCCCCTGTAATAAAACTACAGACTGCCCCAAAGGGGTATAGGCCATAGGGTCACCCCCACGCAGCTTATCCAGCACCACTTAGTCTGACGTTTAACATGACAAAGGGCAGCTCACATGCACAAAACATTAGGCTGACTGGTGAGCTGTTGTTGCCTTACTGAATCCGAATCATTTTGCTGAACCGGCTTTACTGGATTTATACGATTCCAAGAATTTAGCATGCTTTGGTTCCTTGCTTCTCTTTCGGTGATTTCAGACAGATGGAAATATGAACAATTACTCTGGATGTAAAGAACCAGTGAAATGGCATTTTACAGACTGATGTTTGAAATCTAATAATCCACAGCACCAGATGAGTCAGTTCAGATTAGAAGTTTCAGAATTTCCAAGCCCACTTCAGTTTGGCTTTACTTTAGCTTACTTCTTAGAACTGAACATTAAACTCCAGGTGTTTATGCACGTCACCTCAGAGTTCACAATCACATTTGAGTGTTGCCATCCTTTATGCAACAGCTAGAGATCTTTTGTAGAAATAACTGCATACAGATATATAGTATAGGAGGGGATTTGTGATTACATGAAGCATGAAGACTATCTGTTATGTGTTGATGCTCTGTTAGGAGTTACACTGTTTAAAATTTCTTTTAGTTAACCACAACAGAGAACTGTTGCTATCATCAGTGATGGGCCAGTGAAAAGGCACAGTGCTTAAAAGAAAAGCATTTATTAGTTATTTTAAATTAAGATCATATATACACACTTATTGATCTTAGTCATTGACTTTCAACAATGTCCAGGAGCGCTTCCTGTTCGGAAAACTGCTGCAAAAACATGCTCATCTCATCCAGCAGCTCCTCCCCTAATAAAAATCCATGTACGTCATGCAGAGTTTTCCCAATCCGATGGTCAGTGACCCGATCTTGAGCAAAGTTGTAGGTCCTGATTTTTTCTGATCTGCCTTTGGTGCCAATCTGTTACAACAGGAGGTGAAGAAATACACATGAATACAAGTGTAGTGCCATGAAGAATTCTACATTTCAAGAAGAACCTCCAGCCAGTTAACATTCTTGTTTATTTCCAGTGACCAACAATCTGAGCTGTTCTGGAGAAGAACACAAATATGCACTGGTTTTAAACCTCAGGAATTGCACAAGGAAATCGCTGGATTTGTTTGTAACATACAAAATTCAAACAATTACACAGATTTATGTATGGTTGTGTTTCTGGGGTTTTTTTTTTGTGAGACCTGATGGCTAAGTGTCAGCGAGGCCGTTGTTCTGGCAAATAGTTTAAATATGTATTTTAATCCCTGATGAGGCTTATAAAGCTCTGTTGGGAAATTTACCCCAAGCTTAGGCCTGATTTAGATTTCGGAGTCTGTGACTCCAGATGTTTCCTATCGATGTCTGCCAACATGATTGTGCATAATGTCAACGTGTGCACTAGGGGGCAGTGTCACATGGACATATCCAGAAAACCCCCCCCAGAAAAGTCTGATATTTCACTGTAGCAGATAATAGATAGAAGCAATGGGCTGCATGTTTAAAAGAAGAATTTAGAGGTTAAAATTATATTTCAGGCAATTACTCACATACAAAAAAAGTTCGTATTCAAATTTTGTGAGGAAACAAAACGCACATCATTGCATATGAAAGTTTCAAACTCATTCGATGAGGAAATCAATCTGATGCTGTCTTGAATTTTTGCCTAGCGTGTTCATTTTCCCCCTATAATCCATTAGCCCATTTCTAATGGGATTAGATTACACTCACTGTCCATTTTATTTATGAACACCTGTACACCTGCACATTCATGAAGTTAAATAATATGACAATCATGTGGCAGCAGCACAATGCAAAAATAAATCATGCAGGTAGGATATATTAACTCAAATAAATCACTCTTTACTACTGTGGTGAGCAGAAAAGCATCTCACCATGCATAAAACCATGAGGTGGATGAGCTACAACAGCAGAAGACCACATCAGGTTTCACTCCTATCAGCCAAGAACAAAAATCTGAGGCTAACATAGGCACAGGCTCCTCAAAACGGGACAGTTGAAGATTAGATTGAAGGGGGGGGGGGGGGTCACCTCCAACTGTCCAGTTTGGGCGCGTCTGTGTCCATAATGTGCGTTATGAGATGCTTTTCTGCTCACTGTGGTTGTAAAGAGTGCTTATTTGAGTTACTATAGACTTCCTGTCAGCTTAGACCAGTCTGGTCATTCTCCTCTGATCTCTCTCATTAACAAGGCGTTCCAGCCTTCAGACCCTCCGCCCACATTATGTTTTTTTTTTTTTATCCGTACCATTCTGTGTAAGCTCTAGAGACTGTCGTGTGTGAAAATGCCAGGGGATCAGCAGTTTCTGTTTTACCAACAACCATGTCATGGTTAAAGTCACAAAGATCGCATTTCTTCTCCATTCTGATGTTTTCGGTGAACATTAACTGAAGCTCTTGACCTGTATCTGCATGATTTTATGCATTGTGCTGCCACCTCATCATTGGCTGACTGGATAACTGCATAAATCAGCAGCTGTTCATATTAAAGTCACCAGTGAGTGTATATTGGAACCTGAAGTAATTTCATCATTAGTAGGTGCTATTTTAATTCTGTCCCAGTTGGCCAATTGCTGTTTTTCATCCTTCGGGCCCTGAGAACATTACAGACCAAATTACCTAGTTACCAAATTACCTCTGTGATTTTGGAGCCAGATTCTGGTGCTTGCATTGAAAAATGGTTTTATGACCATTGCACCTTGCTGTGTTTGGCGGACTAGTGTGTATCCAAATCGAACCTTCCCCAAATCGAGAAAGCAGAAGAGTGTGATCTCGCATGCTCGCTGCTTAAAGGGCTATTATAACGAGAGCTCCACTTTATATGCACATATGCCACAATTTAATGCAACATTTACTTTTCAAGAAATAAATCTACGAGCAGCTGTATCACTGATCTTAATCATTTAAATGATAAATGCTGTCAAATCAATTATAACAATAAGTTCAGGCATACTGCAATGGATGGAGACCTTGAGACAGACCCAGGGCCTGCTGGCAAGATTATATCTCACAGCTGGCTTGGAAATGTCTGGTTCCATCATCAGGACCTGGAAACTGTGCCCAGGCACAGAGAAGTCTGGGCTAACCTTCTCAGCTTGTTGCCACCACAGTAGAAGGAAAACAAACAAACAATTCATTGTAAATGACCAAATAAATGTTCTGTATATTCAAACCACTAATGCATCTAAAACATCACTATATCCTAGTTAGTAAACAGAACAACCCCAAACAAACTTGCTAATTTAATTGCTATCTGGACATGAGAGCTTTATTACTGAGGAGATGCATAATAAATTTTATTACGGAGGTCAGCCAGAGAACTCGGGATGGACATTACTTTAGAGAGTGAGAACTAATCAACATGGCTACACAGTACATCAGAAGTAAACAATGTAGCACTTCTTACAATTTAAATAAAATTTGCTGTATATATACACACATGTATTTGCTTTAGATCAACCAACATGCAGCGGCGTTGTCTCTACCTCGGCTGCGCCTTGTTATCCTGTCCATGAAAACCACAAACAGGAGTGGGGACGAGACACACCCTTGGCAGAGTCCAACACCCACCTTAACACAGCTCTCGCTTTGGGAATAAAAGGACGGGATGGCACACATAAGCGGCCCTGGCACCCCGTACTCCCTCAATACCTCCCACTAGAAATCCCGTGGAACACGGTCATATGCCATCTACCAGTCCACAAAACACATGTAGGTTGGATTAGCATACTCCCATACCCCCTCAAATATCTGTGAAATGACTATGAGTAAGCCCATGTTTCCACGGCCCGGACGGAATCCACATTGTTCCTCCTGAATCCGAGGTTCAACTATCAGACGCTGCTGTTTGCAAATGATGTTGTGCTTCTTGCCCCATCTGACTATGATATCCAACATGCACGCTCGCATTTTGCTGAAGAGTGTGAAGCGGTTGGGATGAGAACCAGCACCTCCAAGCCTGTGGCTATGGTTCTCTCTCGTAAAAGAGTGGATTGCATGCTCCAGGTTACGGGGGAGCAGCTGCCTTTAGTGGAGGAGTTTAAGTACCTCTGGGTTTTGTTCACGAGTGATGAAAAGGGGGAGCATGAGATAGACAGGAGGATTGCTGCAGCATTCTGCACTATTGCGGGCACTGTATCAGGCCGTAGTGCTGAAACAGGAGCAGAGTCCTCGGACAAGGCTTGCGGCTTACATGTCAATCTACCTTTCCATCCTCACCTATGGTCATGAACGTTGGGTAATGACCGAAAGGACGAGATCGCGGGTGCAAGCAGCGGAAGGGTTACTGGACTCACCCTTAGGGATAGGTTGAGAAGTTCAGTAATCCAGGAAAGCCTCGGAGTAGAGTCGCCACTTCTCCGGATCGCGAGAAGCCAGCTGAGGTGGTCCGAGCATCTGGTAAGGATGCCACCCAGGAGGCTGCCTGTGCAGCTCTACCGGGCACACCCCACTGGGCAGAGACCCCGAGGCCAACCAAGGACACGCTGGAGGGATTATATCTCCCGGCTGGCCTGGGAACACTTGGGAAACCCCCAGGAGGAGCTGGAATCGGTTACTGGAGAAAGGAAGGTCTGGTCTGCCATACTTATGCTGCCACCGCGACCCTCACCAGCACAAGCAGTGTAGAAAATCAATGGATGGATCAATCAACATACAGACATATTCGCTTATTAAATCGATAGCACTGACTATGCGGTAAAATATACAGGACTCATCTCAGTTAGCTGGCTAGCTTGTTGTTACCAAGTGATGGAAAAAATATGGAGGCGTCCATGATGCATGCACGGAGTCATGAAAATGACGTCACTCCGAGCGCCAACTTCCTTTCAAAGCAAGTCGGATACCGCGTACGGTATAATCCAATACGAATAGGGCTATTGTCACAGGACATACTCGAAAATGGATTCTAGAAGTGCTCATAATGTCGCACCTCTTCTACCAACCAATACTCAACCTGCTTGACTGTGCTTTTTTACAGAAACACTGGAAATCTCCAGCTTTTCTGTGGATTCTTTGCCTTAATTGGGTGTGTATCAGGTTCGACATAATATGCATGCAATTGCAAAGATAACTTCACGGATGTTTATTGAGAAAAAAAAAAAAAACAACAGTTATCTTTTTTGACAATTATGAAATCGATTATGGAAATAGAAGTATGGAAATAGTGGTTTGGTTGACACATTTCAGTTTCGTTGCACTGACCGATACCGACTCGTTGAAGACTGAACCATTCGCGGACAAAACAAGCGTAATCTGTAGCGTACCTGGAGTTTGCGGGCCTGGTATCTCTTACTCATCTCCTCCTCCAGCTTTGCGCTGTAGAGCTTGGCCCGTAGCAGCTTCATGGCCTTCTCTTTGTTTTTGATCTGGGAGCGCTCCTGCTGACACTCAGCCACTGTGCCTGCAATTCCAGCATTTACCTTCAACACTCTTAGCTCCAGAAAGTGTAAAATATTGTATACAACCATCAGAATAATTCGACCAGATCCACCATGTGATGAAGGTTAATAAATAACCGACCTGTTGGTAAATGGACAATCCTTACAGCGCTGTCAGTCGTGTTAACGTGTTGTCCTCCGGCTCCGCTGGCTCTTTTCGTTTCAATCCTCAGGTCTTTGGGGTTAATAGTGAAGGAGATCTGTGAATGCAATACAGAATAATTACACAAGTATCAATTTTCACATCAACGTGGATGAAAATCATTATATCAAAGCCATAAAAAAAAAAAA